>NC_056728.1:783748715-783791215 GCF_019279795.1 Protopterus annectens
TAAGTGCAGCCTTGACTTGACTAGTGGATGGGAAATTAGAAATTCACCCTGGGTTTGACCTTCATGTCTCCTGTAGTTTGGGCATTACTGTCTGCCTCTTTCTAACATAACACACACCAGCACACACACACACACACACACACACACACACACACACACACACACACACACACACACACACACACACACACACACACACAAAATGTAGACACTTCCCAACTAGTATATCCCCTCCTAATAAATGCCAGTGATACATAGGGACTTGGTTGTGTAGGACTGCATGGCTAGGCTTATAAAAGGCCCTGGTAGTTGTCAGCCTAGTATATACATCACTATGAACGTACAGAATAGAATTCCGGTACAGAAAAATTCTTGGCTTGACTTCCAGAACTTTAGGTATGCCCAGGACAGATTAGTCCCCATGCATGCACACAGGAAACATCAGGATTATGTTGGGTAGAAAAAGCAGAGCAGCCTACACCACCTTTGTTTTGCTGCATTCCAGCATGTGATGGTCAGCCCATAAGTCTCATCCAGATAACTTCCCAGAATAAGTGATTTTGTTATTTTCTTATTAATTTGTCATTATCACTAAAGTGATGCAATTTGAATACTGTATTCCTTTGAGCATTTTCGTAGACTTTTCCCAAGGTTGATTGTCCCCAGAAAAAATCACTAGCATGGGTGAGTGTCAGCATATGCCTCTGAAGGACTTCCACCTTCGGTGTCTGCTCTGTCTTGAGGAGGATCATCTAGTCTGTCCTTGTAAGGAATGTTTCTTCTGTAAGAAAATTTCATTAAAAGTTTGGCTAAAATGTGAAAGCCTTCTTTGAGCACCAGGGTCTCCTTAATTTGTCAGTAGACATCTGTTCTTATATGATGTCTTCAGCTAAAGCATTTTCTCTTGGTAGGGGAGCTTATAAAACTTAAATTCAAGCACCACAGAAAGATGGGTAAGCTGAGAAAGTTAGTGTACAGAGGAGGGAAAGCATATCACATAATTTCTAGAGAGGCCTAATTATTTCTACTTCAGGGAGGTGCTGTCTGATAAGCTTCTGTATGCAGCACCCATTTCTGGTACTATTTGTCAAAGCCCTCCAGAGATCAGCAGTAAGGTAATGCTGTTTTGTACCAGGTTTGTTCAGATGTGTCAGACCTAGACCCTGGTCTCCCAATTTCCACTGTTGACTAGCATGTGACACAGGTACCAAGGATGGACCTTCCCTGCACAGGTAGCCCCTCTGTCTTTTTACAACAGCAGTCATTTCCAGAAAACATTATTTCTGATTATAACATTAGACCCAGGGTTTAAAGCTCAAAAGTTTGAGTTGGTGCAGAATCCGTATCTCACTCTAGACTTCTGAATTAGCTTGTTTGTAACTTAATTTACAAGACATTTAAAAAGGAGTACATGTCTGCCTGGCAAAGGGTGAATGTTACATATCTCCTTGTGGAGGAGCTCAAGTTTTCATGCATCGTGGACAACAGTTAAGAAGGAGAGAGTCCATCACTGGACATGTCATCTGACTCTGACAGTAGTGAGGAATAGGAACAAGTTTTATTACTTTTTGAGCTGGGATATAGATAGGGCAGACCCCTTAATTTGGGGTCATCAGTGGCAAATATTTTCTTTGGTGAGAGTTTCTGCCCGATGAGGGAGCATTTCAAGTGGGGATTAAGAGGTGTTCTATTCTCTCAAAGTTCCCAGAGTTGTTTGGTATTGATGAGCCCTTACACCACCATTTTGTCAATGTTCCTGACCTTCAAAAAATAGATTAAAAAATGCCTCCTTAGAACTGGACTGTCAGCCTACAAAAAAGCTTGATAAGATGAGCCTTCTTATGGAGGACAAGGCTAAGTACCGTTCCAAAAATGTTTTAGTTTGTAGGTGCCTTTTCCCTGGTTGCAGTTAGAGGAGACAAGTTGTCTACCAAGAATACTTTTCTAAGTGATAAAGAAGACAGACTGATATGTTTGTTAAAGTCTGTGTACAGTAGATAGCTCTGATGCCCAAAGTGGCCAAACGGATGGGATACAGTACCATGGAGGTGTGTTGAAGCAAATGGAAGAGATGGAATAAATTATTCCAAATGTGTCCAAGACTTAAATTGTGTTTCTAAGAACACTTGGGTGGGGAAATTACACCATATTTGGGTACAGTGCTAAAGATAGGTTTGCCAAGGCAGCTGCATCAGCTACAGTACTTAGTATATACACCCTTTTAAAGATCCACCCCTTGCCTAAAGGTATTGGCAGCAATTCCACAGTTCCCCACTGTATTGGTACCTGCTGTTTTGTTCCTTTTCACATGAAATCTTCAAAAAATATACAAAAAAGGCAAATCATACAGATGGGTAATCAGATTTTTATTCAGCAGTATCCATCTATGACAAAAAGGGAAGTTTCCTGACCAAACAGTGGACATTTGGTAAATAAGAAAAAGAAAAGACCAGAGCTGGACAGTTTAAAAAAAGGTATTGAAGTAGCCTGCTTGAGAGGGACAAGAGAAACTGGGTCAAGACAGTAGGGCAGTGGAAGGTGTAGTGGGCCTCTACCATCAGGAGATTTCCCTTCAGCATTGGCAGTTTAATACCCCTTACCACTCCTCTACAGCACCGCTCCCCCAATCTAATAGAAATAAAACTTTTTTAAAATACTACTGATTCACTGTTTTACCACAGAGACCTGGGTGAAGGAGGATGCAAAACAGAGTTCAGAGGCTGCCACTTTTCATGTTGATGCCCCAAATTCATCTGACCAAGTGATGATAGGTCCAGTGCTGGGAGCAGTTGCTCACATCTACTACTGCTGTAGAAAGGATTTCACCAGAAAAAGGAAGAGGAGTTTAACTCCATGCTCTTCCTAGTTACAAGCAAAGACTATCTTTGATGGTCTATCTTGAACCATTGAAAACTAAACAAATTTCTGGTGGTAAAGTTGAGGGTGCGTTTGTTTCAATCACTACTGCTGCTACTCTTGCCAAAAGCGAGAGGAATGGTCACTATGGACATTAAAGACACATACCTCCCTATTCCTATCTTTAAAGGCCTTAGGAAATCTCTAAGGTCCTAGGCAGGATCCCAGCACTTCAGTTTGCTTCCTTGCTTTTTGGGCTTTCATCTGCAGCCAGTGTATCCAACAGATTTTTTTTGCCCCCAGTATCTATACATCTCTTGTTGTAGGGTATATACTTCACTCTTTAGCTGGATGATTGACTCAAACCCTTCCCATGAGAAGGTGACTAATTGTTGCGTTAAACTGGACTGTGTGTACCACACCATCTTAGGCATTTCTGTCAAATCCCTGAAATCTGGTCTGTCTCCAGCAAGCAATGACAGAGCAAGGTCTTCCAGTGCAGGTTATCCTGCTTAATGTTTTCTTCCTTACCTTTGTAGGAAAAACTACTCGTCAGCTAGGGATATACAGAAAGCCTTGGAGTACACATTTATATGGTCTTCCTGGAACGATTCCATATCAGAAAGAAACAGCAGTGCCTGAGGAAACTGCAACCTGTAGACAAGATGCTACCCGTTATTCCACACATTCAGAAAGAATGCATTTGGTGGATTGCAGATAACAGGAATCTAGGGATGCCCTCCTTCCTTCTTTCTAGAAGGCACTCGGACCCTGATGATACATGCATCAGACAGTGCTGGTGAAGTGCCCACAAGATCCCCTCAAGGTTCAGGGGAGATGGACCTCCCCAAGGACATAGCCAGGCATATATATATATATATATATATATATATATATATATATATATATATATATATATATTATAAGTGTTGGCATTGACCTTTATCCTTCATGCCTTTAATAGTGCATGGTGCCATGAATGCTAGCCGCAGACAGCACTACAGTAATGTGATATAAGGAAGGGGCATAAACTTCTACCAACTTTGCAGGTTAACAAGTAGTGGAATGTAGCTCCTCATACAGTTATTACCTGCAGATCGTCTGCATCATGTCATCGAAGAATGCAGTAGCAGACCACCTAAATAGATCTTCTGTTAAACTCTTTGAATGGACACCAGACCTCAGCTTTCCACACACTGTCATTCAGCACTCTGGGCTTCCAGAAGTTGACATCTCTGCATTATTTATTTCTAGAGAGAGAAAGGTTTTGTTCAGGATAACTGTGCAAGGAAGCAGGGGTAGTGAATGTTTTTTTTTTTTCCTAAAAAAAAGTGAAAAAAGTCATAATGCCTTTTCCTTGTTCCTCTCCTCCCTGTAAAAACAAGGTAAGAAAGAGCAAACCTTGAGGTAATAGTCGAGGCAGCTTTGGATCGTCCTCTTTCTGCAGCTGAAGAAAAGGTACACCATTCATCCTCTCCATACCTTTTACTCTTTTGACTGAGCATTGTGGCACAGTGCTGTACTCCTGCCACAGTGCTCTTAAATTGATTGCCTGGAGGTTAGCGTTGTGATTCCCCCACCTGGGGTCATTGTCTGTCAGAATTGATGGTCGTTATGCATGGGTCACATGGGCTGTTTTCTGAAAATTCTTTTCTAGGCAAATGAGTTTTTTTTCCCTACTGTTGAGCTTATCGGACCCCCCCCCCCCCAGCAGAAAAGTCGGTTCATTTGTTTATAGAACCTCCCTTTCTTTTTTTACCTGTCCTGTAGACAAACTGTTCCCGAGGATGAACTCCCTCGTCCATTCATTCTTGTGTGATAACCCTAACCTGGAACTGAAGCCCAACCCTACACATTAGTTTCAGAGAAAGCCTTTCTGTAACACCACTACTCTTTAGATGAAGTATGTCTGATGGTTTGATTTTTTTTTTTTTTTTTTTTTTTAATTTATTTATTTATATTTTTAATGATTGAACTGTTTTACTTGGTTTTGATATCCGTACATTGTGGGTCAAGGTGTGTTTATGTAGGTTTTGGCATGTTGACATGTGGAGACTATGTATTAGGGAAAAGCAGTTTGTCGGTTTTAGTTGAATGCTTGCATTTGGATTTGTAACTTTAATCATACATACACACACGCGCACACACACGTACCTGTGTGTGCGCGTGTATGCACGCACATGGATTTACTGAAGTTAATCTAAACTTCAGTAGATTCACACTGCAGACATCGACTGCAAATTTTTTGGGGAAAAACATTGACACCCTAATATGCTTGCTCTGAGGTACAAACTTGGAACATGCAAAGGAAACCTTCATTTTGCAGAGGAGGGAGCCTCCCAACACTCCCACACTCTGATTATATACACGATCTCCAAGGTCCCACAACTCCCAGGGAAGTGACATATTCCCCAAACCTGGGGATTCTCTCTCACACTTTGACCAAAGTGTGTTGACAAAACAGACATTTACATTTGAGAGTTTTGCTTAGTAAAAGTATTCCTCTATATACTGTTTCAAGTGAAATAAGCTCAATAATTCACTTTTATAGTAAGAATACTGGGTTTCAATTTGAATTAACACACAATTTTTGTCAGTGTTCAAAGTAAACTTAAATGTGCTTCATTCAGCCAGCATAAAAATGTAGTATGAAATTCAAACAGTTATCAGCAGTGCTGGATTATAGTGATGGTGATTGGAGTGACTGCCTAGGGTCTAGAGAGCCCATGACCTGGTAACTTAATTTTAAAAACTTTTATGTTCAGTAGTGCTGACTCGTTTAGTTAACTTGTATGCTGAACTTAGCAAACATTAACATGTTCAAGTGTTGGAAGAAAGAGTTGAGTGACAAATTTCCTCTGAATATTCACATTGCCCACCATTTGCATATACATAAAAATAAACAAGTCCTCACTGGTGTTCCTTTGCCCAGCACTAGAACTTATAGCTCTCTTGTGATTCATTGGAAAGGCAAAAAGAAGAAAGCCTGGAATGTCAAATAGCATATTGGAAAGCTGTGCTGTGCTGGAGAGAGGGTTGCGGTAATTGGAGGCAAGTACATTTTTTTTTATCCTGGCAAGCAACCAGACGTTGATGGTTACTTTCATTACAAGACTCCAGGTTGGATGTGGATGAAATCGATGTGGTAGTTCAGTTTAAAGTCTCACTGCATTGTGTGTGTGAAACAAATTTGATACTCTCCTCTGTTTTGGTTTGTGGCTAAAAATTCTTTAGTTTCCTGTCAAATTATTGAGAATTGCAGCCATTACATGAGTGGATGGGCTGCTGTGGATTAAAGCAAATTCAGCTTGTGTCATTTGATAATTTCAATTTCTAGGTTATTTCCAGTGTTTAAAGTCTGACTACATTACTTTCAGGCTACTCTTTGCATGTAAAACTAATTTGAAGACTCCCTTACTTTGCATCATGTTTTGGTCTGTGCCTCATAAACTTCTTGGTTTTCTGGCAAGTTGTTGAGGATTGTAGCCACTAAATTTGGGGGTGGGGAGCACTAGCTGTGGATGAAAGCAAGTTTACCCTCTTTGATTTACTTATGACTTTTACCGGACTAGTGTGCATTTAATGAACACATTGGAATGTTTGTTTTCTGGCAATTCTTTCTGCAAGTGAAAGTTGTAATTGCCCCTGATTTCACAGTGTGTCCCTAAGTTTGCGTTGTATTTTCGTCTGTTTCTCATAAACGTTTTGGCTTTCTGCCTAAATGAGGCAGGGGTTTGCTTTAAATAATAGAAGATCTGAAGTAGGGACTTCATTTGTCAGCAACCTTTGGGTCTTGGATCCGACTTCGGATCTGAGCAGGCAACTTATTTTACAGCTTATGGATCCGAGCTCCTAGCTCCTCCCCTTACCCATAATCCCCTGCCAACCCTGATTGACCTCAGATCTAGTTTGCCGCTCTTAGAAGAGACAGCTGGATTTCAGAGCTCCTGGCGACTTTCTGATAAGTCTTGAGAAAAAACTTAATATAGAAAATCTTTGATTTCTTTAATAGTGTGTGTGTTTAGGATTCCCTTTTGTTAATTTTATTTATTTTTAGTGTAATTCCTCCCCTCGCTGGTTCGTAGAGTGTGTGTGTGTGTGTGTGTGTGTGTGTGTGTGTGTGTGTGTTGCTTGTGTTTTTGGGGCCTGGTGTGTTTGTATAGTTATTTTTTTTCTAATGTCGGAGGCCCCAAAACCCATTTTTTCTAAGTGCACTGAGTGTGGCCATAAGCTTTCACCGGCGGATGGCCACACTCGGTGTGTTCGGTGCCTTGGGGTTGAACACCTGTCCTCAGGGTGTTCCATTTGTGCAGCGTTCAACCCCAGGGCACTGAAAGAGCGGAGGTCGAAGTTGGTTCTGGCGGGACTTTTGCCCCTGGATCCAGCTTCGGCCTCCGGTACTCCCATGGCTCCTCCTCAGTCCTTGGTGGTAGCCACTCCTGCCCCCCTTCCCCCGGCCGGGACTCGAACTCCCACTAAGACGCCAGAGGAAAGGGAGGCCAGGAGGGAGAAAAGGAGGGAGAAGCACCACAAGCGGCGGGCCGAGGCCTCTGCTTCGGCCCCCCCAGCTAAGCGGGCTTCTCCCTCCATGGCTTCCAGGTCTTCTCCTCCTCGGATCCGATCCCCTTGCTTCTCCCCGGGACCCAAGGAGGAGGAGACCCGATCTCCGTCGAGGTTATCGAGGCGGCATTCCCGGCCCGCCTCGGTGGCCTCGTCGAGATCTACTTATAGTCTTTCTGATGCAGACTTGGACCGGATGATGAGAAGGTTCATCCAGGCCCAGCTGCAGATGGGAGTGCTCTTGCCTCCCCCCCCCCCTTTGGGGGGGAGCTAGACACCTTTTTTTTGCCCCGATAGCTCCTTCTCCGACCCACTTCCCGGGTTTGGAGCACGCGGAGCCGGCCAGCATTGGAGCCGGGGGGTGGGTCGGCGCCGACAGTACTGGGTACTTCGGATCCGATCCTGCCCTTGAGTCTGTGAGGTTCTTCGTCGGATCTGACCTCTCGGAACCGTGGGCCGAGCTTCGGATCCAAGGGATTCAGTGTGTCTTCGGCTCCGTCCAGGTCGGAGCACATGGGTCCTTCGGATCCAGTGGCCTCGGTGCCGGTTCCGATCCCTTCATCGGATCCGAGTGGGAGCCGGCTTTTGGATTCCAGGGAGAGAGGCTCCCCCTCGGCCTTCGATGTAGTGGAGAGGGCTCTGTTGAAAGCATCCGGACCCCCGGTCCTTGCATCGGCTCCACCCTGCACTCCCTCTCTGCTGGGCCAGGCTTCCATCACCCGGCCACAGGGACAGCCTGCTTCGATGTCCCAGGTTGTTCCACTGGAACAGGATATTGCTGGTGAGACCTCCTCGGACAGTCCGCCCGAGGAAGTGCCTTACAAGCATAAGTGTAAGAGGAGACACATGGACTCCCCCGAGTCCTTAACTGAGGACACGGACTTGGATGAAGGGGAAAGCTCCCCAAGGTCACCCCCCGAGGAATCATGGAAATGATCGGGGGGGGTGGTCTGCCCCCAAGGCTTCCTCCGACGAGTCCGTGTTCCTGGAGGCATTCGAAGCAGGCCCGTCTACCTCTTGGGTGTCCCCTCCGGCCGACCCCCTGGTGGACCTTATCACCACCAGGGCGTGGAAGGAGCCGGACACTGTGTAGCCAGTCCCCAAATGCCCGGATAGAATTTTGAGTCCCCCTGCAGACCGGTCCCATTGGAGCAAGGGTCCCCCCGTAGATGCCATGTTGATGGCGGCAGCCACGAAGAGGGAATTAGCTCAGGAGAGCCCCTCGGTCCATCCACCAAGCAAGGAGTCCCGCTCGGTCCATCCACCAAGCAAGGAGTCCCGCTCGATGGATCACCTCGGGAAGTGGGTATTTAGTTCAGCGCCTTTCTCAGTAAGGTCCCTGAACTACATGACACATGTCATCAGGATGCAGCGAGGTCTTATCAAAGAATATGCTGCTTCCCCCCCAGAGTCCATGGCGGAGGACAAGCAGTTGTACTCCACTCGTATGGCCACTCTAAGATCTGTTTCAAATACCTCTATGCGGATTTTGTCCCACGCCACAGAGGGAGCCGCTAGAGCCAGCGGAACGGGTCTAGTCATGAGACTTCAGGCCTGGCTCCGACATTGTGACTTCGCAGAGCCCTTTAAGGCGTCCTTTGCGAATGCCCCCTTTGATGGTTCTGCCTTGTTTGGCAAGACCGTTCGCGAGACACTTGTCCAGAGCGAAAAGGACGGGAAGACTTTGTCTGCCATTGGAGTCCACTTCTCTGCTCCCCAGAGGTCCTTCTCCAAGAACCAAAAGGGACAGAAGAAGATGTGGTTCCGGAAATTGCAACATTCCCATCCTGCTCCGGACAACCAGTCCTTCCGTGGCAGAGGAGGATAGGGAGGATGCCGCCCTAGAGGCAGAGGGGCCCCGAGAAATTTTGGGTCCAGAGAAGAAACCTTCTCTGATCGGCCCACGCAGCAGCCCTGAGGGGTTGCCCGACTGCTCCACTCTGGAGGCAGTTGGGGGGTGCTTCTCGAAGCACATGGCGGCTTGGGAGTCCATTACGTCAGATCGCTGGGCGCTTCGTATCATATCCAGAGGTTACAAAATCCCACTGTACCATGTCCCCAGACTCAAAAACCTCCCCGATGTACCACCCGATCAGAGGGAGGCGGCAGCTGCAGAAATTCTGCAGCTGCTAGAAAAGAGCCATCCAGCCCGTCACCCCAGATCAACTCGGATTAGGGTTTTACTCCAGTTTCTTTCTGGTGCCAAAAAAGACGGGGGACTTGAGACCGATTCTCGACCTTTCACTCTTGAACCTGTCAGCAACCAAAGAAAAATTCCGGATGGTCACCCTTCAATCCATTCTCCCCCTCTTGCGGGAGAGCGACTGGATGTGCTCAATAGACCTCAAGGATGCATACTACCACATTTTAATGGACAGACGATCCAGGAGGTTTCTCCGCTTCCGGCTGGGAGCCAGTCACTATCAGTTCAGGGTCCTTCCCTTTGGTCTCACCACAGCCCCCAGGGTGTTTACCAAAGTGTTAGCAGTGATAGCGGCCCACCTGAGACTCCAGGGAATGCAGGTCTTCCCGTACCTGGATGACTGGCTCCTGTCCGCCCCGACAAGGCATCTACTCTGCGCAGCCAGAAATCACCTTCTCCGGCTAGCTCCCCATCTAGGCATTACGATCAACCTGGACAAATCCTCCCTTGCTCCAACACAAGTGATAGATTTCATAGGGCCCAAACTAGATACGAGAAGTCTGCGAGCGTTCCTCACTTTGGAGCGACTTCAAAACCTGAGACTTCATGTGCGGGCCATCCTCCAATTAAAAGCCCCGGCGGAATTGGTCCTGAGGGCGCTAGGCTCCATGGCAGCAGCAATAGCTCTTCTTCCATACGCTCGTCTGAATATGAGGGTGCTACAGTGGACCCTTTTAGTCCAATGGTCCTTTCAGTTTCTCCCCCTCAGCCATCCTTTCTCACTCAGCAGGGCTTGCAGGAGGGCCCTTTTTATGGTGGCTCCAGTCCCCGGACCTTCATACGGGGCGACCCTTCTGCACGCCGCCTCCCCTCGCCACAGTGACCACGGACACCTCTCGCCTCAGGTGGGTGGGGGGGCATTGCTCAGGCAGAACGGTCCAAGGCACGTGGAACGACAGAGACCTCCTTGCATATCAACGTTCTGGAGATGAGGGCGGTGCTGTTGGCATTGCAAGCACTTCAGAACCTTCTCCCCGTAGGAACTATTGCGATACAGATGGACAACATGTCAGTTGTCTGGTACATCAACAAACAGGGGGGAACCAGGTCCTACCCTCTCTGTTGAGAGGCCATGAGGGTGTGGGAATGGGTGATCTCCACCAACCGCTTCCTTATTGCAACGCACATTCCGGGACGGTCCAACTTTCTGGCGGACAAGCTCAGCCGCACTATTCTTTCCCCTTACGAGTGGTCTCTCAATTCCCAGGTAGCGAAGCGGATTTTTGCCGAATGGGGGCAACCCTGCTGCGATCTTTTTGCCACTCCCTCAAACACGAAATGCTCCAGCTTCTTCGCTCTGATTCCCCCCCTCGGGGAAGCCCCGAGAGACACTCTAGTGCATGCTTGGCCTCCCAGTCTACTTTATGCCTATCTTCCTCTACCCCTGATGCTGAAACTAATACAGAACGCCTCTCGGTTGGGGAGCAGAATGATCCTCATTGCCCCATTCTGGCCTCTTCAAACTTGGTTCCCTTACCTGTGGTCTCATCTGGTGAATCCTCCCTGGATTCTGGATCCCATTCCGGATCTAATATCCCATCCCTTAGGCCTACCGACCCCGAATCTGGACAACCTGAAGCTGACAGCTTGGCTGCTCCAGTTCCACTCTTAGTCAGGACTCCCGGCATCTCTTCACCAGTTAAAGCCATCTCGGTGGCAGCACATAAACCTTCCACTAGAAAAGTCTATCGCAGTAAATGGAAGCGTTTTTCCATCTGGGTGGAACACCATAACATAGATCCCTTCACGGCTTTGTTGCCGTCTGTCTTGGATTTCCTCACCAGACTTTTTCAATGGGGAGCTAGCTGTTCTACGGTCAAGGTTAATTTGGCAGCCATTTCTCATTACCATGTGGGACACGAGTCGGGTCCCTTGATGACTGCGAAATTATGTAAAACCTTCCTCAAGGGTACCTTCCTGCTCAGGCCTCCTGTCAAGGAAGCTGTACCCCCTTGGGATCTATCATTAGTCCTTCAAGCCTTGACTGCCCCTCCCTTTGAACCAGCTGCCTCGGCCGTACTTAAATATCTTTCCTGGAAAACGGCATTCCTTGTCACCATCACTTCAGCGAAAAGAGTTTCCGAACCTCAGGCCCTTTGAGCGAAACCTCCCTACTTGATTTTTCATCAGGATAGAGTGTACCTCAGGACTAGTCCCTCCTTTCTTCCTAAGGTGGCCTCTGAAACCAATATCAATCAGTCCATTAACCTGCCAGTTTTCTTCCCTAAGTTCCAGAATAAAGGAGAATACAAGCTGCATTCCTTAGACGTGCACAGACAACTGCGCTTCTACATTCATAGGACTGCTGGTCACAGACAATCAGATCAGTTGTTCATTTCCTTTGCCAAATTCAATCTAGGTAAAGCTATTTCTAAGGTCACCTTATCACAATGGATTTCACAGTGTATTCTTCTGGCCTATGAAACTTCGGGGAGGCCCGCACCTCAGGGAGTACGGACGCATTCTACTCGCTCCATATCTACTTCTGCTGCCTTTAGACCTAGAGTATCTTTGGATGATATTTGCTCTGCAGCCACTTGGGCCTCATCTCCTACCTTTATCAACCATTATAAGCTGGACGTTATTTCCAGAGGGAGAGCATCCTTTGGCTCCTCAGTGCTCCGGAACATCCTTCCATGATGGCCGCCCAAGATTCAGGTAGCTGGGGACTCTGTCCCAAAGGTTGCTGACAAATGAAGTCCCTACTTCAGATTAAGAAGGTATGTACTCACCATAACGTTCCATCTGAGTAGGTGACTTCATTTGTCTGCACCATCCCCCCCCCCCCTCCTTCCCCCTGGCCTTCAGAAGTCAATTCTTGAATGTCCTTTCTTGGTCCCTTTTGGGACACTTTGGTCTGAAATTTGGTATAAGGGCAAACTTGATCTGAGGTCAATCACGGTTGGCAGGGGATTATGGGTAAGGGGAGGAGCTAGGAGCTCAGATCCATAAGCTGTAAAATAAGTTGCCGGCTCTGATCCGAAGTCGGATCCACGACCCAAAGGTTGCAGACAAATGAAGTCACCTACTCAGATGGAACGTTATGGTGCGTACATAACTTCTTATTTGCCTTCTTGTGATTTGCTGATTTTCAAGTCTGTTTTTACAGGACTAGGGTGCATTTGTGTGAAATGCATTATTTTTCCCCCTCTGGCAGCTAAAAATGAAACTCCCTAGTTTCAAGAAATGAGTCTGGCTACCTTGTATTTTTGGTCTGTGCCACATTTTTGTGTTTTCTGGCAAGTCATTGAGGATTGCAGTCACTAAATGACAGACATCTGACTTTACAGATTTCATATCCCTCAGAAAATGCATGTCAGTGCAAAAACTGTTACTCTAGCATCTGTGTAACAGCCATATCTAAAACCAATCTCTGATTTTTGTGCCTTTATCCCATCATTTTGTATGAGTTTATCTCTGATTGCTTTGCTAATAGGTTGAGTTTTTTTATCACAATCAGTTGAGGTTTACACTACACAGTGGCTTTAACACGGCTGGCGGTTTGGGCTGTTTGTAGCTGAAAGTAACTTATCCTCTGGTTATTTGCTCAGTTATCTTTTTGGCTTATCGGGTATAATGTGCATTAGTGTGAAGTAACTTGGAAGTATTTGTGGCTGTTTCTGCAAAACCAAGCTAAAGTTACATATCTCTCACCTGTCTATGATGTGCAAAATACCAGAGTTGTTTCTGGGAACTAATTGATTATTATGGTCTCAATAACAGATATTTGAGATGTTCTTCATTCTCACTACTGCAGTACCTTATGAGTAGTGTCCTGCCAAGCGCACAGCATCCACCTAGCTTACCACAGCTCTAACTCCCCTCCCTCACTCTGGCTGCTGATGGGCTGCAGCTTTTTTGGAGGGCAACCAGAGTGAGGTAAATCTTCATTGTTTTTTTTTTTTTGCTTTGCTGCCTCAAGGAGAATCCTCATCTTTTTGGGTCCAGGGGAATAGCAGTCATTCAAAAGATTCTTGCATAGCAAAGACCTATTTGGGGGACCCTTTACACCCACATATATTTTTATTGAATATTTATGGTATTATTCCTGATCTATCTTACTGTATATAAAAAAAAAAAAAAAAAAAAAAAAAAAAAAGGCTATTTGTGGTATTTCCAACTTAATACCGGCTTTGGTCAGGGGTTATATGTGCTTTATTTTTCAGCTTTGTGTGGAAGACTGTGGGATTTATAAAAATAAGTATTTGGGCTTTGCTTTTACAGTTGGAATGTGTGTATTTTCCCCACCTGTTTTTATTTTATTTTGTTTTATAACAGAATTGGAATGCTTTCTCATTTCTGAGGTAATAAATGTTCTGTGATATTTCAGACGAAGAGGTTTAAAGTCAAGTAACACGTTTTTCAGTGTACTGTTTGTGCTTACAAGAGTAGGAAAGGAAAGTGGCTTGGTGTACTTACTAGTGAATACTTAACTTCTCTTAGTGTTTTTAAACTTACTTTACCAGGTTTCTTCTCTGGCTAGAGCATGAGTAATAATCTTGGTCTTGCTTCTTCTACTTTACTTGCACCCAAAAAATGAAAACAAGTAAAATTATTGCCTAGACTTTTGGTTAGTGAATTTGGAATGGCCAAAAATGGTTCCACAGACCACTTTCCTATTGTCTCGACTTCCTCTGGTGTACCTGTAATGGTCATAGTAAAGTGTGAGTTAGTCATGTCCTCAGAGGCTTTTCTAGTGTATGTCAGAGTTATGGGAGAACCAGTCACTTTAGGTACTGGAGTTGTCTGGGGAAGGATACCTTCTGCCAGGTGTACAGTAGGCTGTACCATGACTATTCTCGCAGTTATTCTTATAAATAAGAAACTAATTTAATTACAGGGCAGATGATCAGATTGTTTCTGCATGTAAGTCGTTATATTTAGCCAAAATTTTGCAGTCAGTCAGTTGTGGGGGCTTTTTGCCTTTTCATGTTACTAGTGCAGTTATTGCAAGAGAACAGTATGTGTTTTTAGAGAATAAGGATTCTGACAGACGGGATGGATTCTGCTCAGGAATCGATCACCCAGAACTGCTGGCACTTAATGTAGTATAACTGAAGTTAATCCTAAACAAGTTTTTTTTTTTTCTTTGCTGAGATGGTTGGTAAACATTGGGATGTTTTAGCTTGGAGGCAAACAGGGGCTTCCCCAAAACTGGGCCAGTTTTGTAATGTGTTAGAGGATGAGGTTGCACAACCTTTTCCTCCTATTTTTGTCAGCTTTTGAAGACGCTTTTAAAGCTGCCTACAAGGCTTCTGGCTCAGTAGCTGCTGACTCTAGTACCTGTCTCCAAAGAAAAGATGATAAGCAGTGTAAGGTCTGTCCATATTGTGAAGGTCTTGATTCTCAAGTGTCAGTTGACTCTGCTATAATAATTCAAGTGGCAACAGCTAACAAGAAATCTTTGGCTTCCTCTAACCCTGTACCATCTGATAAGAAGAGTAAGTGGTTACACAAGCAAGGTAACAGGCTGTTTGTTTCTACTGCGTTGGCCATTAGGATCTTGAAGTATTAAGACTATATGTAGAGATTTGTGTTAAAATGTGCTTATAGTTCAGAAGAATTGTCTGCTTGGTTGTCTCAGGAAGGCAAGTCATATTTGAATCCGTTTCCAGCTGAACTCTAGATGTTCTGTAGTCCTGTCTCGCCTTCATTCTTACATATGGGTTCGGAGCTGGTCCTCTGCTCCGAATCGGCCGATTACAAAGCTCGAAGTGTCTAAGTTGGCTCGTGGCAAGGTAGGTATCCCATAGTGCACTAGTAGGAATCCCCAATCTCGTTTGCCACATCTACGAGTTCAGAAGTGCTTCTATCTTGGCCGTGGCTAAGTTGGATATTTTCATTAGAGGTAGTAAATAGTAGTGTGTTTTTGCTGTTTTTCTGAAGTTATTGTTGAGAACTTGTTGGCAGTTGCTAGGCCCATTTTGCTCTCCGAGTGGTATCCCTTCCTGTGTGCTAGTTTGTTGAGATAGTTAGTTCTATTAGCGCAGGTCCGTGTTTGTGTTAGAACCTTTTTTCTAGTATTGTATTTCACTATAATAGTGTTCTTGTGTGCAGTGTTTGCTTTCTTATTAGCTAGTAATTAGCCTGTTTAAATTTACAATTTGTGGTAGCCTTTCTTCTTGACTTAGCTTCTTTCCTGTTTTACAGCTAGGTCCATTTAAGTTAGAGGACCTAGTCCTCCATTAACCTTTTTTTTGGTGTTGTTCCCTCAATAGGGCTAGACCCGTTTAAGTTAGAGGATATAGTCCTCTGTTTTTGCTTGTCTTGTGTGTGTATCTTTAGCAGGGCTAAGCCTGTTTAAGTTAAAGGACGTAGTCCTCTGTTGTGTTTCCTTGTGTGCAGCGATTCTTGCAGCGCTAGACCCATTTAAGTTAGAGGACCTTGTCCTCTCCTGCTGCTTTCTCTAGTGTTCTGTTTGTGTGAAGCATGTCTGAGGAGTCTAAGGATCATAAACCTTCGGGTTTTAAAAAGTGTCCTAAATGTTCCTAAAAAATGTCAATAACTGACAGACATAGTAACCGTGTTTACTGTCTCGGTGACATTTATCTTCAGGGAACATGTTCTTTCTGTCACTCTTTCAGTTCTCGAGTTCTCCAAGAAAGGAAGAACAAACTAATCCTGAAAGGTCTCCTTAAGCCTTCCTTTGAGGAGGAATTGGCCAGCTCTTCATCCTCACACTCCCAAGTCTCCTTCAAAGAAAGAGAAGGTCAAGTCGGCCAAGAGACATTCTCCTTCACCGACTATTTTCCTCAGGACCCCCTCAGAAAGTATTAATATTGGACAAGCCTTCTACCTCTTCGGTTCCACTGCCCTTGGAGCCAGTTGAGGTTATCGACATTGACACTCCAGTGACGGCCCAAAGTTTTTCAGAGCCGACCACTGAAAATTTACCTCTGAGTCGGTCCAGAGAGTTATTGCCTGTCTCTCCAACTTTACTATCGCCTATATTGCAGAGATCTAGATTGCCTACCTTATCATCCAGATCCTACAAGAGTCTTTTTGAAGAGGATGTAGAGAGAGTAGTGCTTAGACTATTGAAGTAGTCGGTGTTACCAAAATTGTTGCTGGCTCCGACCCAGTCTGATCTGGAGCCATCTAAGACCATTCTCCCTGTTTCACTGTTGCAGTCATCATATCTGGGTTATCTGCTTGCAGTAGCCCTCAGTCGGCCTGATTATCAAAGTCTTGGGTCCTTCATCAGTTGCTGTCTCATCTTCCGTGACGTCAGGTAGTCTGGTATAAAGCATGCAGCCGACACCATTAATCAGTCATCTGAAGTAGTTACTTCATTTGATCTGCAACCTGTGGATGTCGGATCCGACCTAGGATCCGATCCGGCAGCTTTCCAAGCTCCAAGATCCGAGCTCCTAGCTCCTCCCCCTACTACCAACCACATTACCTCAGATCGTTTTTTGCCGCAGCTGAAGAAGCTTCCTTGTGAAGAGCTCCTGGCTGGGTGAGATCATTGCTGGTTTTAAACCACCTTTTTTCAATCAAAGTTGTTGTGTGTGTGTTAGTTCCTTTTTCTGCTTCTTATGCTAGTTTTTGGTCCCTTTTCTGTTAAATTAATTACTAGCTTATCTTCACTCCCCTCCCCCTCCTAGTGTTTGGGTGTGTGTGTGTGAATGATGTCTGAAGGGGCCTAAGGCCATTTTTTCTAAATGTACTGAGTGTGACCACAAGCTTTCTTCAGCTGATGGCCACACTCAGTGCGTTTTGTGCCTGGGGGGCAGCCCATTTGTCAGAGGCCTGCCAGATCTGTGCGGCCTTTAACCCCCAGGCACTTAGGGATAGGAGGAACAAGCTGATCCTGGTGGGAAAGCTCCCCCAGGAGTCAGCTTCTTCCTCTCCCGTTCGGGCTCCAGCTGCTTCGGCGCCGTCTATCCCCTTAGCTCTACCCGGGACTCAACCTCCCTCATCGGGTTTGAGCTCTGGGGAAACTAGTGCCTCTTCCCTTAGAGAGAAAAGGCACAAGGATAAGGAAGGACATAAGTCCCACAAAAGGCGGGCCGAATCTCATCCTTCGGCTCCGCCAGCGAAACTGCTTAAGTCTCCCTCGAGGGTCTCCGGATCCCCCTCCTCTCGGCGCCGTTCACCCTGTTTTTCGCCGGAGGAGGAGGATAGGTCTCCCTCGAGATTTTTGAGGCGGCCCTCCCGGCCCGCCTCTACTACTTCATCTAGGTCGACCCGAAGCATTTCCAAAGCGGATATGGATCGGATGATGCGTCTGTTCTTACAGACCCAAATGCAGATGGGGATGCTCTTGCCTCCCCCCCTCTGGGGGGGAGTGCAGCCCCCATATTTGCCCCGATCACGCCTTCTCCGACTCGTTTTTGGGTCTCGGATTCATCGGATCCAGGCCCTTTCGGACCCGGGGAATTGTCGGTGCCGATAGCGGTGGTCTCTTCGCCGACTATACCTTCGAGCTTGTCGGACCCGAGCTCTCGGGGCCGAGGGCTGAGCGTCTGATCCGAGGGAGTTGCTGTGTCTTCGGCGCTGTTGGCGTCTGAGCACACCTCTGCCTCGGCGCCGACTGCATCGGCTCCGACCCCGATCCCTTCCTCGGATCCGAGGAGATTGCTCTCAGAGGCTAGCGAGAGTGGCTCTCCTTCGGCTTTTGAGGTAGTGGAGAGGGTACTGTCGAGGTCCTCCAGATCCCCGACCCGGGCTTCGGATCCACCCGTACCCCCACTGTATGAGGGTCTGTCTTCCATCATCCGTCCATCTGGACAGCCTGCCCAAGCCCTCCAGCTAGTTCCCGTGGAGGAACAACAACCCGTGGACGAGCCCTCTTCGGACAGTCCCACCGAGGAGGTCTCTCGGAAACATCGGTGCAAAAGGAGGCACCTGGACTCCCCCGAGTCCGTTACCACAGACACAGACTTAGATGATACGGTGGGTTCCCCAAGGTCACCCCCTGAAGATGTCTCCTTTGGAGACATCATGGAAATGTTGAGTATCAGAGGGGGGTGGTCAGCCCAAAAGCCCTCCCTTGATGAGTCCGTGTTCCTGGAGGCCTTTGAGGCAGGCCCATCTACCTCCTGGGTGTCCCTCCGGCCGACCCCCTGGTGGACTTAATTACCACCAGGGCTTGGAAGGAGCCCGACACCGTGGAGCCAATCCCTAGGCGCCCCGATAAAGTCCTCAGCCCACCCACAGATAGACCGTCTTGGGCCAAAGGAACCCCCGTTGATGCTATGTTGGTGGCGGCCACCAAGAAAGAACTTGCGCAGGAGAGTTCTTCGGTTCACCCGCCGGATAAGGAATCTCGAGCGCTTGACCGGATTGGGAAGCGGATGTTTGCTTCAGCGACCTTTTCCATAAGGGCGCTGAACTATATGGCACATACCATTAGGCTACAGCGAGACTTGATTAAAGAATATGCTGCAGCCCCCCCGGAGTCCATGTCGGTCCCAGACAAAAAGGTTTTTGAGACTCGAATGGCCACTCTAAAATCCATCTCCAATACATCTATGCGGCTTCTCTCCCATGCAACGGAGGGAGCCGCTAGAGCTAGCGGAGCCGGGGTCGTCTTGCGACATCTCTCCTGGCTCCGTCTGTGCGACTTCACGGACCCCTTCAAGGCGTCCTTCGCGAACGCCCCTTTTGACGGTTCTGCCTTTGTTTGGCAAAACTGTTCGCGACACGCTGGTCCAAAGCGAAAAGGACGGGAAGACGCTGTCTGCCGTCTGAGTCCGCTTCTCTAATCCCCAAAGATCCTTCTCCAGTAATCAGAGGGGACAAAAGAAGCTGTGGTTCCGTAAGTCTCAGCAATCCCATCTTGCTGCGGACCACTCGTCCTCTAGAGGCAGAGGAGGACAAGGTGGACGCCGGCCCAGAGGCAGAGGGGGGCCGCGTAATTTCGGGTCTAGAGAACCTTTCTCGGACAGACCCGCGCAACAGCCCTGAGGGCTTGCCCGACTGTCCCTCTCTGGAGGCAGTCGGGGGGTGGTTGTCGGAGCACCTGTCAAACTGGGAGTCCCTTACAACAGATCGATGGGTGCTCCGGATCATATCCAGAGGTTACTCCATTCTATTCATAAACCTTCCCCAAACCCAGACGCCTCCCGATGTCCCACCCGATCAGAGGGAGGCAGCGGCTTTGGAGATTTCAAAGCTGCTAAGAAAAAGAGCCATCCAGCCCGTCCCCCCAGATCAGTCCGGATTGGGTTATTACTCCAGGTTCTTTTGGTGCCAAAGAAAACGGGGACCTCAGACCCATCTTAGACCTTTCCGCCCTGAACCTGTTCATACCCAAGGAAAAGTTCGGATGGTCACTCTCCAATCAATTCTCCCCCTTCTGCGGGAGAACGACTGGATGTGCTCGTTGGACCTCAAGGATGCGTATTACCACATATTAATGGACAGACGATCCAGGAGGTTCCTCCGCTTCCGGCTCGGAGCCAGTCATTATCAATTCAGGGTTCTTTCATTCGGCCTCACCTCAGCCCCCAGAGTGTTCACCAAGGTCATGGCAGTGGTTGCAGCCCACCTGAGACTCCAGGGCATTCAGGTCTTCCCTTACCTAGACGACTGGCTCCTCACCGCGACCAACAGGCATCATCTCTGTGGGATTATGCTCTGTCTCTGGCCCACAACCTAGGCATCTCAGTGAACGAGCAGAAATCCTGCCTGTGCCCCACTCAAGCCCTAGAATTCATAGGGGCCAGGTTAGATACACGAATCTCCAGAGTTGTTCTAACGTCAGTCAGGCTGAACAGCTTGTCGTTTCAGGTGTTAGCCCTTCTTCGGAGCCCTGCTCCTCCAGCGGAGTCAGTCCTTAGGGCACTGGGGTCTATGTCAGCAGCGATCGATCTCTCTCTTCATGCCCCTCTGCGAATGCGCATATTACAATGGACCCTTCAAGTCCAATGGTCCCTGTCGATCTACCCGTTATGCATGCCAATACCCCTGAGCAGGGTGTGCAGGGACTCCCTTCTGTGGTGGTTACAGGCACAGGAACTCAGAGAAGGGGGAGGCCCTTTGTGATTCCCCCGGTTGAAGCCACGTTGACCACGGATGCTTCTTGCCTCGGGTGGGGGGGCATTGTTCAGGCAGATCCGTTCAAGGCACGTGGACTTCCCTAGAGACCGCATTGCATATCAACGTCCTAGAGATGAGGGCGGTGCTTTTGGCGTTGCAAGCTCTCCACGACCTTCTTCCCCTAGGGACTATTGCAATCCAGATGGACAACATGTCAGTAGTCTGGTATATAAACAAACAAGGAGGGACCAGATCTTATCCCCTGTGTCGAGAAGCCATGAGAGTGTGGGAATGGGCGATTTCCACCAACCGCTTTCTGATAGCAACCCACATTCCGGGACGGTCCAACATATTAGCGGACAAGCTAAGTCGAGTGTTCCTCACTCCATACAAGTGGTCTCTGAATCCGTCTGTTGCGAAGCAGATCTTCCACAAATGGGGTCAGCCTCGCTGCGACCTTTTCGCTTCTCCTTTAAACACAAAATGCAGCGAGTACTTCATGATAGTTCCCCAGAGGGGAGACCCCCAGAGACGCTCTAGTCCATGCTTGGCCTCCCGGACTCCTTTATGCTTATCCCCCCCTCCCACTTATGATGAAATTCATCCAGAAAGCCTGTCGGTTGGGGAGCAGAGTTATCCTCATAGCCCCATTCTGGCCTCGACAGATCTGGTTCCCCTTTCTGTGGTCTCTGTGTGGCTCCCCCATGGATTCTGGATCCCAGTCCAGACCTAATCTCGCACCCAGCGAGATGCCATACCCCAAACCTGGTCAATCTCAAACTTGCTGCTTGGTTGATCCAGTTCCATTAATGGCTAGGACTCCCGGTATCTCATCCCCCGTTAAGGCCATTCTGGTGGCGGCTCATAAACCATCTACCAGAAAACTTTACAACAGTAAATGGAAACGTTTTTCCATCTGGGCCAAAGACAAAGAATTGGACCCATTTACCGTCCCTATTCCGACTATTCTGGACTTCCTTTCCCTGCTTTTTAGATAGGGAGCAAGTGCCTCCACAGTCAAGGTGCAGTTGGCGGCCATCTCCCATTTTCACGTGGGGGACGGCATAGGCTTCTTAGCATCTACAAAGTTGTGCAAAACCTTCTTAAGAGGCGTTTTTCTTTTGAAACCACCTGTCAAGACTGTGGTTCCCCCGTGGGATCTCACTCTGGTCTTACAAGCCTTAACGAGACCACCTTTCGAGCCTGCGGCCTCGGTTCTGTTGAAGTTCTTATCTTGGAAAACTGCTTTCTTAGTGGCTATTACTTCAGCCAAGAGGGTTTCAGAATTACAAGCTCTGTGTATCAAACCGCCGTACCTTATCTTTCACAAAGATAGTGTCCCTCAGGACTAATCCGTCTTTCTTACCTAAGGTGGCTACAGAATCAAATATTAATCGATCAATAAATCTTCCTGTATTTTTCCCAAATTTTCACAACAAAGGCGAATACACGTTGCACAAATTGGATGTACACAGACAACTTCGTTTTTACTTGCACAGGACTAGAGAGTTTCGCAAGTCGGACCAGTTTGTTTCTTATACAAAGTCAGCCATGGGCAAGACAATTGCTAAAGTGACTGTAGCAAATTGGATCTGTCAGTGCATTATGCTGGGATACACTTCATCTGGGAAGCCAGCTCCGGTTGGCGTCCGTGCTCATTCCACAAGATCTGTAGCTACCTCAACAGCCTTTTGGTCTAGGGTTCCAGTAGACGATATTTGTTCAGCAGCTACCTGGTCCTCATCTCATATGTTCATTTCTCATTACAAACTGGATATGATTTCCAGGAGTAGGGCTTCTTTTGGCTCCACGGTGCTTCGGAATATCCTTCCGTAAGGACCACCCAGGTTCTTGTAGGTTAGCTTGGGACTCTGTCCCACAGGTTGCAGATCAAATGAAGTAACTACTTCAGATAAAGAAGTTATGTACTCACCATAACGTTCCATCTGAGTAGATACTTCATTTGTCTGCAACCGACCCCCCCTGCCATCCCCCGAACCTCGGGAATTTTTCTGATCATTCGGAGTTGGTTTCTGTCTCGAGTTGGTGAGGCAAAAAAAACGATCTGAGGTAATGTGGTTGGTAGGGGATTATGGTTAGGGGGGAGGAGCTAGGAGCTCGGATCTTGGAGCTTGGAAAGCTGCCGGATCGGATCCGACATTCACAGGTTGCAGACAAATGAAGTATCTACTCAGATGGAACGTTATGGTGAGTACATAACTTTTTTCTTGCCGTGCGGTGCCCGAAGCAGTTCGCAAGTGCCGGTCAGCCGACTCCTGAAATTTTCGTTTGAGTTTCAGAACTGAAGTCTTCAACTAAAGCCAAGTACCCTTTTGGGGAAAACTTTTTTTCTTGCTCTAAACCGATGTCAGTAAAAGTCAATAATTGTATTTCTTGTGGAAAGCAAATACTTCATAAAGATTTTCATTCGTACTGTATTCCTTGCCTAGGCCCTGACCATGACGTACCTCACTGTCGGTTTTGTGCCTTATTTAAACCACAAACTATTTGTCGGTATATTTTCGCTACTAAATAATTTGGTACTCTGTTCAATTATCCAGGTATGTCTTCAGTAAGCCACCCGACTACCAACATTCTGAAAAAACGTAAAGATAAAGACAGAGACAGGTCGCCTAGGTCCAAAGCTGCCAACGACACTTCTCCTAAGCTAGTCGCCAGTTCGCCGGTACTCAGTGAGGCGCTTTCGCAGCCCTTGATACCCGCTACGTCAGATTTTCAGGCCTCTACTGAGACCCATTCTGAGTCCGGTATGCTGCGAGATGCTTCAACTGTAGAACCTGCGGATGTCTCTACCTTGGATGGGTCCGGGGCCGCTGTGCAGGCACCGGCTTCTGAGAGTGTATTCAGGCCTACTGACTTGCCTATTAAACGGACGCCATTTTCTTCTTCAAGGCCTAAAACTCGAACCATACCTAGAAAACTGACGCCCAGACCGCATGGTCAGGCCTCTGTGCCTAAAAACAAATGATAAGAATGGCTGAAGACCTTATTACTTTAATCAGGGGAAGCTAACCTTCCCCCTCTAAGAGACCTAGGATTGAATTTGCTTATGATACTTCTGACCAGGATTCTGAAATTTCTGCCTCCTCTGGTGACCAAGATTTACCCTTATCTACCTATGAGGATTCTGATGCAGAGGACTCTCTTCCCTCGGCTTCTCCCCCAGAGGATTTTTCTTTTGGTGAAACCTTGCATACTCTTAGGGAGCATTTTCACCGGGACATCCAGGATTACTCTGATTCTAAAAAGAGGCTTAGAAATTTCTTACTCCTGCCCCAACACAGGCCTTTCGCTATCCCTCCTGTGCTGGACATTGTTGATGCCTTTTCGGAATCTAGCTTGGCCCCTGACTCTTTACCTCCTGCTCCCAGAAAACCTAATAGATATTACAGGGTTCCTGATTTTCTCAAGTTCCTTTTTAAAAATTCTGCTGCGGATCCTGAGACCATTTCACAGGGACCCAAGGGCATTAAGGCTACTACTACTGCCAAAAAAATTAGTCCTTTTCTGCCTCTTACAGGCCTTCTCAGTTCAAACCCAGAACCAGCAGAACACCCAGGCTTCAGTCCCAGGGTACGCTCAGGACTAAGCAGTGGGGGGCTCCCACTTCCAAATCAGGGAATAGTAAGATTCCCCCCTATGGTAAGCTGTCTCAATGACTTAACTTTAAAACTTCCAAAAACTTCTCAAGTGACTGCTCCTTTAGGGGGAAAGATTGCTCTGCAAGCAAAATCTGGGAACTCATTACCCAGGACAAATGGGTTTTAAATATAGTTTCCCAAGGTTACAGATTTCACTTCATGTTACCAACCCCAAACGGCCAGATCTACCCCAATGCAGAGGCTCAAAAGCAAGTGTACTCTCTCTTAAGATTAAAGGCTATTCAGACTGTACCAGAAGAGGAAAAGGGACAAGGTTTCTATTCAAGACTTTTCCAGGTACCTAGAAAAGACAATTCATGGCGTCCTAAACTGGATCTTTCTATCCTAAACACCTTTTTGGTGATTGCAAAATTCAAGATACTAACTATTCACCAGTTGCTTCCCGTGATAGGCAAAGATGCCTGGTTGGCAACACTGGATTTAAAGGAAGGCTACCTGCACATTCCAATCGGGGAATCTTACAGAAGATACCTACTCTTTAAAGCAGGCTGCATGCACTATCAGTTCTCTGCAGTGCCCTTTGGCTTATCTACTGCACCCAGGGTATTCACAAAGTGCCTAGCTCCAGTCATCGCATTTTGCAGGCAAAGGATTATTCAGATATACCCATACCTGGCTTATTGTCTAATTCAGACAGAAAGCAAGGACATACTTTTGAATCATCTGTCATTTGTACAAAAGGTGCTAACTTGTCTGGGGTACACCATAAACGAAAAAAAATCACATCTGGTACCCTGTCAGCAAATTATATTCCTGGGAGCAAGCTTGAACACAACTTCCCAGATGGCTTTCCTCACGCCAGAGAAACAAATTAATTTGACAACTTACTTCAGACTAATGGCCACAAAAACCCTGCTATCTGTAAGGCAAATAATGCAAGCCTTTGGGTTCATGGCCTCCTGCATTCTACTAATTTCATATGCAAAACTGCATATGAGGAAACTACAGTGGTATCTAAAAAGCCTATGGTGTCAACATTCTTAGGATCTAGGAGCAATGATTCCTATCATTACTTGCCTTCAGTTAGAGTTCCTTTCGTGGGCAGAGGCCTGCCACCAGAACAAAGGTCTACCATTCACTCTACCCCACCCCCCCCTCACCGCCCAAACCCTAACAGACGCATCAGACTATACATGGGGGCTCACTTGGCGGGGAAGTGCATTCAGGGCAAATGGAACCCAATCCAAATGCACCTGTATATCAATCAAAAAAAATGCTAGCTGTACAGAATGTTCTGACAGCCTTCAAGGACCACATTCTTCCAGGACAATTAATGGTAAAGACAAACAACACCACAGTTATGTGGTGCATAAACAAGCAGTGGGGTACCCATTCATACCCCCTCTGCAGACTAGCCATGGCTCTGTGGAGCACAGCCTTGAGCTACCAAGTGTATCTACAGGCTCAATTCCTGCCAGGAAAACTGAATACATTGGCAGACGAACTAAGCAGAAATCTAATGGACCCACACAAGTGGAAACTGGAACCAAAGACTTTCAACATGTTGATAAACAAATGGGGGGGAGCCCAGAGATAGACCTGTTTGCTTCCCCCCAGAACTACCAATTGGACAAATTGTGCACAAGGACTCCCCACAAACAAGCTTGGAAAGTGGATGCTCTGTCCTTCAGCTGGAAAATCTATCAGTTTATGCCATTCCTCCTCCTCTGGCTCTCCTCTCCAAAGTACTACTAAAGATCAAACAGGACAAACCAAGGACGATACCGATTGCACCAGATTGGCCATGCCAACACTGATGTACCCCCTCATGCGCAGTGTCACTGCTGGCTCCATGGCACCTACCTCAGACCCCCCCTACCCTGCTGTCACAGCAGGAGAGTCAGATTCTGCACCCTCAGCCTCAAACCCTGAACCTGGCAGCCAGGCTAATTACCTAATCTCTCCATTTCCATCCCTCAGTAAACAAGTGCTGGATGTCATTTTGGAGGCAAGAAAGCCTAGTACTAGAAAATCTTATGATGAAAAATGGAAAAAATTCTGTGCCTGGAACCAAACTCAAGGGATGGACACAGCTGCGCCCAATTTACCTCAGATTCTTCAATATTTAACTGAGATGCTTCACAAGGACCTTTCTTTTCCTCCATCAGAATTCATGCCCCAGCCATTTCAGCTCATTACAGGACAGAACCCACCCCTCTTCTCTCATCCACTGCTCAAGCAGTTCCGCAGAGGGGCCAAAAACGTAAGACCACCCAGGAGAGCCTCAACTCCAGCCTGGGATCCTAACTTTGTATTGGAAAAACTCACTCTTCCTCTTTTTGAGCCAGCTGCAAGTGCAGAGTTAGAATTCCTTTCTTGGGGAAACGGCCTTCCTTTTAGCAATCACTTCAGCAAGAAGGGTATTGGAATTACAGGCCCTTATGGCAGTGGAGCCTTTCGTCATCTTTCATGCGGACAGGGTGTCCCTCAGGACCAGTCCCTCCTTCGAGCCCAAGGTAGTATCCAGTGTGACTTTTAATCAGTCCATTTATTTGCCAACCTTCTTTTCCAATCCACAGAACAAAGAGGAACGGATACTGCACTCCTTAGATGTGCACAGGCAACTTAGATTTTAATTGGACAGGACTAAACCTCAAAGGAAATCTGAACAACTGCTGGTGGCATTCGCTGTAGGGGCAGAGGGGAAAGCTATTTCAAAGCAAACTATTTCTAAATGGATAGGCCATTGCATTAATTTCTGCTATAAGCACCATGAAAAACCTATCCCACAGGAGAGTAGACCACATTCAACCAGGGTTGCATCTACCTCTACAGCCTTCTTCAGAGGTGTCCGTACCAGGGACATCCTAGAAGCTGCTACCTGGAATTCTGTACATACTTCCACCAAGAATTACCATTTGCCAATTTTCTCTAAATCCACAGCTGGCTTTGCCTCTGCAGTCTTGCAGGGCCTTTTAGCTGGTCCTAATGCTATCTTAGTCTTCTCCCATCCTTAGCTTTGGGAATCTACCCATATGTGATGACTGCAACAGTGAAACACGAAGAACATAGTACAGTTGTGTACACTTACCATAAATGTAGATGTTCGGGTGTATTCACTGTTGCAGTCCTGGTTACCCTCCCTCCAGCCCCCTGACTTCTTTTGGCCATACCTCTTTTCTCCTTTACCATGCTTAAAAGCTTTTTGGTGTATTTGCTTTTTTGTTGGAGGCATAACCTTGCATATATATATTTAATTGCTTCCCATTAGGGGGGCACCTGACATCTGGGGCAAGAAAAACTGATGTAATGGCATTGGCTGCATGTTTTATACCCCTGATTACCTGATGTCACGGAAGATGAGACAGCAACCGACGCAGGACCCAAGACTTTGATAATCAGGCCGACTGAGTGCTACTGCAAGCAGATAACCCAAATGTGATGACTGCAACAGTGAATACACTCGAACATCTACATTTATGGCAAGTGTACATAACTGTACTTTGCTGTTCCTCCTCAGAGCCATGTTGGTCCTTCAGAGCCAGAGCTTTCTGTGCCACTTATTGTGGAACCCTCTGTTCCAGCACCTCTTGTGTCTGTCTCAGAGCCGAGTTCCGCTCCGACACCTTTGGCGCCATCCTTGGTGTCTAGGAGCCGAAGCTCACCAGTTGGCCCCAACAGGGATACTTGGACCTGAACATCTTCAGTTCCGAGCCTAACTCTTGGTGCATCGGCTAGGCTGAGCTTGGATCCTACATCCATCTCAGAGCCAATTGCTTTGGAGCAGAGGTCTACTTCCCTTTCCTCATAACCAGGACTGTCCTCGGAGCCAGAGAGATCTGCATTCAAGATGATGTGAAGCGTGCTGTCTAGGTAGTCAGCTCTGCAGAAGGGTACCAATGCTCTTCCCCTCAAGCACTGACATCTGTCTCAGCACCATCTCTCTCTCTTGGCAGCAGAGACCAGCAGCCTCAGGAGCCCCCATTGGGTGGCTTCCAGTCTTCTGAGACCTCCTCAGAATACCCTTCTGAGGAGCCCCCTCGGAAGAGAACTTGCAAGAGGAAGCATGTAGACTCCCCAGATGAGTCCATCTCCTCGGACACTGACCTCGAGGAGTCAGAAGGGTCCTCTAGGTCGTCCTGTGATATCTCCCTTATAGATATCTTAGAGATCCTGAAACAGAGAGGCAGCTGGCCCAGTGTCACCCCTTCTGATGAGTCAGTGTACCTGAGGGCTTTCGGGTCTCAACCTTCAGCCTCTTGGGTGTCTCCACCTTTCGATGAGCTCCTAGACTTAGTTAATCGAAAGGTGTGGGAAACTCCTGATGCCGTGGAACCAGTCCCCAGAAGACCCAACAAATTTCTTTCAGCCTCCTAAGAGAGAGATTTTTTTGACCAAAGGTGTGCCTGTAGATGCCATGGTGGTGGCGGCAGCCACAAAGAAGGCACTAGCAGAGACTTCTACATCTGTCCATCCACCGAAAAAGGAGTCTCTAACGATGGATAGGTATGGAAAGCGTATCTTCTCTTCAGCGGCATTTACACTCAGATTGCTGAATTACCTCACTCCTTTTACTAGGCTTCAAAGAGATCTCCTAAAGGAGCTAGGAGATGCTCTCCAAAGTTCATCAACTGAAGGAGTCCCTGAGAAAGTTACTGCTCAGTTGTCCACCTTAAACTCCATTAACTCATCCATAAGGCTGATATCCTATGGAGCAGATGGAGCGAGTAGGGCAGCGGGTTCAGGAGTTTCCCTTAGGAGACACTCCTTGATGCATTTATGCAACTTTGCGTAGCCCTTCAAATCTACTTTTACCAATGCCCCCTTTGATGGTTCCTCTTTGTTTGGACCAAAGGTAAAAGATGCACTCACCAGGTGCGAGCAGGAGGGGATAACTCTCTCTGCCGTGGGAGTACATTTTTCTGTCCCTTCTAGACCATACCCCAAGGGGTCAGAGAGAAGGGAAAATGTGGTTCAAGAAATCCCAGAGATTTTTCGCGGACGCACAGGGTGATTACTCCTTCAGAGGAGGAGGAATTAATGGTAGATGTTGCCCTAGAGGCAGGGGTGGGGCCCGCAAAACCAGGGTGGCCGCGATTCCTTTCGTGGACGTCCCTATCAGCGCTCCTGAAGTGGGGCCTGACTGCTATTCTCTGGTGCCAGTCGGGGGTCTCTTATCTTTGTAACCAGAAGCCTGGCTCAACATCACCCAAGACAAGTGGGTACAAAGAATAATCACCAGAGGAAACTCCGTAGCCTTCTTTCTCTTACCCCGTACCACCAAAAATAATCCCAGATGATCCACCCAATCACAGAGATCAAGCAACCATAGAAGTTCAAACGTTGCTTACAAAGAGAGTTATCCAAACTGTCCGTGCAGACCCGATAGGATTCGGAACTTACTCCAGATTCTTTAATGCCAAAATGAACAGTGGACTGGAGGCCCATTTTGGACTTCAGCAAATTAAACGAATCAGTGAAGAAGTCCAAGTTCCGTATGGTAACACTGCAGTCTATACTCCCTCTGTTAGGGAAAGACAATTGGTTGTGCTCCGTAGACCTCCAAGATGCACTCTACCACATAAAAATGGACAGAGCATTGAGGAGTCATTTACGGTTCCGGCTGGGAGCCAGTCCTTACCAATTTCATGCTATGCCCTTTAGTCTCACCACAGCCTGCAGGGTGTTCACCAAATGCATGGTGGTAGTGACAGCTCACTTGAGATGTCTTGGATTCCAAGTGTTTCTGTACCTCGACGACTGGCTCCTGACCGCCACCACCAGGCACCTACTTCTACAAGCCAAGGATTCAACCATCCAGCTCTGCACTCAGCTAGGGATTATGATAAATTGGAAAAAGTCTGCCATGTCACCCTCTCAATATGTGACTTTTAAAGGTGCAGAAATAGACACAGTCGCCATGACGGCTCGTCTTCCTGCAGACAGAATACAAAATCTCAGACAGCAGATATACAGTCTACTTCCTCAACAGAGAGTCAAAACCAAGACAGTGCTGAAACGTTTAGGGACCATGGCTTCTACCATAACTCTAGTTCCACTAGCCAGACTTACATATGCGAATCCTTCAATGGCTACTTTTCTCCCAGTGGTCTCCAACAACTGCCTCTGTCTCATCATATTCTGATAACAGAATCTTGCAAAAAGGACCTTTATTGGTGGATTCAGCCCGATCAACTAACGACAGGAACACCTTTCCTTCCTTGTCAACCCATTGGTACTGTGACCATGGATGCCTCCCAGATAGGGTGGGAGGGGTATTATCTAGGCAGGACTGTCCAAGGCACATGGCAAGATCACAAGGCTCACTTGCATATCAGTGTCCTAGAGATGAGAGCAGTGTTACTAGCATTGCAAGCACTTCACAACTTTCTTCCTCAGGGGACGATATCAATCCAATTGGACAATATGTCAGTAGTATGGTATTTAAACAAACAAGGAGAACCAGATCCTACCCCCTGTGTCGAGAGGCTCTTTGTGTTTGGCAGTGAGCGATATCATCCTAACGCTTTCTAGTGGCAGCGCATATCCCGGGGACAACCACTGTGATAGCCGACAACCTCAGCAGGGCAATCTTGATGCCTCATGAGTGGTCTCTAAATCAGAAAGTCACAGAACAGGTTTTCCGCAAATGGGCACAGCCTTGCTGCGATCTGTTTGCCAGTCCAATCAGTGCCAAATGCAGCAGCTACTTCTCCCTTATCCCCCCTCCAGGGGAGACGCAGAGAAAGCGCACTTGTTCACAATTGGCCTCCAGGACTTTTTTATGCATTCCTTCCCTTTCCGGTGATATTGAAGGTGATCCAGAAAGCAAAGACCTTGGGAAGCAGACTGATTCTTATCACTCCTTACTGGCCTCGTCAGATTTGGTTCCCTTTTCTCGGGCCTCACTTTCAAGGCGATCCATGGACTCTGGACCCAGTTCCAGACCTCTTAACACACATCAGGCACCCTCCATCCCTGCCTCCACACCCTCAACTTGACAGCGTGGCTGCTCTACTTCCTTCCCTAGTCAGGCTTCATGATACTTCACCTGCAGTTATCCATATCCTCACATCTTCCCATGAGCCTTCCACAAGTAAATTATACGGTAGCAAATGGAAAAGATTTTCTATCTGGGCAAAAGAGAAAAACGTAGATCCTTGCACAGCCTCCATTCCTTGGTGTTAGAATTCCTAACCAAACTTTTTCATCAGGGATCAGCTGCTGCTACAATCAAAGTTCAACTGGCAGCGATCTCCAATTTTCATTTGGGACAACATGAGCCTAATCTTATGGTTCACAGATTATGTAAAACTTTCCTTAAAGACACTACCTCCCTTTCAGGAACATGCATCTCCTTGGGTTCTAAATTTTGTTCTGTCCAAACTTACTTTCCCGCCTTTTGAACCGCACATTCTTGTGAACTGAAGTTCCTTTCTTGGAAGACAATTTTTCTAGTAGCTGTTACATCCTCCAGAAGAGTGTCAGAGTTATAAGGACTATCAGTCAAACCCTCTGTACTTGATTTTTCATAGAGACACAGTTTCCCTTTGTACAAATCCATCCTTCATCCCCAGGGTTTGCTGTCAGTCTAATTTGAATCAAACTATCGAACTACCAGTATTTTTTTCCCAATCATTCAAACAGTGGAGAATATAAATTTCATCAGTTTGATGTTCACAGATAGTCAAGTTTCTATCTATATAGAACCAAGTAACTTAGAAAATCAGGCCAGTTGTTCGTGTCTTTTTCTGAGACAAGAAAAGGTATGCCAGTCTGTAAAATTACTCTATCAAATTGGATTTCAAACTGTATCTCGTTTATTTACTGTTCCAATGGCAAGGAACTCCCGTTTAAAATTAAGGCTCATTCTACCAGATCCTTATCCAAATCTGCTGCCTTTCAAGCCAGAGTCCCAATTGACAGTATTTGTGCAGCAGCAACTTGGGCTACCCTCATATCTTTATTACTCATTACAAATTGGATTTGGCCTCAAGAGGTAGAGCCTTCTTTGGTTCCACAGTTCTTAGGAGTATATTCCCATGAGCCACTAGAGAAAAAGGTGCTAGGGACGCTGTCCCATATGTAAGAATGAAGGCGGGATAGGACTACAGAACATGAAGTTATGTACTCACCATAACGTTCCATGTTTGTAGTCCATCTCTCCCTTTATTCTTACGAACCCACCCACTTACCCCTGTCCATATATCCTTGGAGGATCTGGAGACAAGATAGTATTTCTCTTCTGTAGGGTGGAGACCTTTCATCTTTGTTCCTTGCGGAAATTTTTTCTATCACTTTTATAGACAGCAGCAAACAAGGTCTGGGGTTTCTTACTAGTGCACTATGGGATACCTACCTTGCCACAAGCCAGCTGAGAGACTTTGAGCTTTGTAATCGGCCGAGTCGGAGCCGATCCTCGGCTCCGAACCCATATGTAAGAATGAAGGGCAAGATGGACTACAAACATGGAATGAGTACATAACTTCTTTTTTTTAAACTTGCCCTGAAAAGTGTGTGTGATTGCATTGACATCATGTCTTGATGATCTGCTGCTTTTGTAACGTTGATTTGTTTGGTTGTTTAATCAGTTTTTCTGATGATTTTTTTGGGTCTGCAACTACACAGATCCGGAAACATTGGGATGACAGAGGTAAATAGATGCATGGGAGAACAAACAGAAGTACCGACCTAATAACAAGCCCCTAAAAGAAAATGGCAGGAGGATAACTTTTCCAAACCAAATAAAAGTAATGTTCCCAAAAAGAGTCTAGCTCCAGCTAATGAACGACTATTCCAAGAATTTGATCACTTTACACACACCACCTGCCCCAGTTTCTTTGCCCGTGTCACACTGACTGACCCTCAGTTCCTTAGCCTGGGGTCAGACAGTTTCAGACAGATGGGTGTTGAATGTGATTCAGGAAGGATTCACTTGGCAGTAAGTGGACTGTCATCCTCTTTCCAGGGAAATTCCCTCACATCCATCAAACCAGATACAGACCTGTTTCCACCAGTGCTACAGCATATGTTAGTAGCAGGGATCATAGAACCAGTGCCTGCAGATCACGTGGGCAGAAGCTTTTATTCCAGGATATTTTTGGTACAAAAAAATGGAGCACACATGGAGAGAGACCTGCGTTAGAATCATCTTTTCTCAAAAAACCAAGAACCCTGTTCAGAAATTGGCACTTTCTAAACAAATCTTCAAAGGCCACTATAGCAAGAACCCATCTTATCTCTACGTCTCACAAATCTTAATCTGCCCTAGCAAAACGCAAAGCTTGCTATAATAAAATCAGAAAGTTTGCTACAGAATTGAATTTCTGATCCCATCATTGTTTGGCTTTAAAGCGACCGTCTTGGCTTGAACTATAAAATCTACGTGCTTATAATCAACTCACATTCACCCATCGAATATTGAATCAGCCAGAAAAGACACCAGTACTTCAAAATCTAATAATATAGTACTCCAGTACAGGGTATTGCATTCAACTGACAAATCCTTCTTCAATATTTCCAAGCATAACAATGTAGCTGGAGTTTCACTTTACCCAAACTGCATAGCCAAAACTTGGAATTCCGTGCCATTAAATATCAAAACAATTCGTAACACTTCCAGCTTTGAAATACTTCTCAAATCACACCTGTCTGCATCCTAGCCCTGCTCTTGCACAAACCATGGTTAGGAAATAGGTATCTTAAGGTAGCTAAAAGAACACAACCATTTCTTTTCTTATTTGATTAGTATATCCTAATAGGCATATGTATACTTAAACTTCACTCTTTTTTTTTTTTACCTTCAGTCACAGTACTGCTATTCTTGTTATTCCTGCCTAGACTACCTGATTGTATTAGTGAAATGTATAAACCTGTATTTTTCGTTTTGTGCTTGTATCTGAGAGTGACTCAACATTTGTATTTGTATGCTGTGTATGTTTCGTACTGTTATTTATAAATGTGGAGCTTTTCTCCCAGGGCCTCAGCTGAAAAAGGACATTTTGTCTAGTCGAACTGTCCCGGTAAACAAATGTAAAAGAAAAAAGTAAATAAAATATAATAAATTATATGAAGGTTCCAAAATTCAAGGTATTGACGTTGTTACCAGACCATTGTCTTATGGTAGCACTGGATCGCAAAGATGTTTTTCATCACATACCCAGTACTCTCAGTCTCAGGAAATTTCTAAGATTTGCTGTATCTGGATCACATTTTCTGTATTGTGCATTACCCTTTGAGCTGTCCACTGCACCGCGAGTGCTGATAAATTGCGTAGCCTCAGTGGTGGTTCAATGCAAATTACAGGGGATCCATGTTTTTCCTCATTTAGACAGCTTGCTTATTTCTGCAGAGTCATCTAGATGTTTGAAGTCCTTAATAAAGGTGTCCCAGCTGGGATTTTACTTGAACCTGCAAAAGTCTTGTTTCACATCCTCTCACAAAATTGGAGTGTCTGATGGATGCACTGAAACGGCCTTTCTTCGAAAAGAAAAGGGAATAACTCCAAGATCTGCTGGTAAGTTTTTCTCAACAGCTTCAAGCTCCTGCAAGAGAATTTAGACCTCAGGGCATCCATGATCCTCATGACACCATTTGCCAGATTACACATGAGAAAAATCCAGTAGCACTTAAAAAAAGAAAGAAAAAAAAAAGTTTTTGGACCCCGCACATATACACCCCTTGGACTTTCAGGTTTCCATGTAGGGGTTTGTAAGGCAAGAATTGCAGTGGTGATTGGATGAAAGGGCTGTCAATACAAGACTCCTTTCCTCTTTTCAAACCCCAGTTCAGTCTGCAGACTGTCTAGGTTTTGCTTGGGGTGCAGTTTCCATGGGAGTAAAAGTGCAAGGTCTGTGGGACTCTTCAGACAAACCAAAGCACGTAAACACTAAGGAAATTCTAGGAGTGATTCATGCTTTGAAATCTCTACAGCATCTATGGGCTCCAGGACCCAACAGGTGGCTACAGTCAACACCACAGTGGTGTGTTAACTCAACAAACAAGGGAATTGCAAGTTCATACACTCTTTGCCGGTTGGCAATGATGGCTTGGAAGTTTGCTGATGTTCTTCGTGTTTCACTGTTGCAGTCATCACATTTGGGTTATCTGCCTGCAGGTAGCCCTCAGTCGGCCTGAATACCAGAGTCTTCGGATTTTTGCGTCTGATGCTGTCGCTTCTTCCATAATGTCTGGTCATCAACGGTATAAAACATGCAGCCGATGCCATTACATCAGTCTTTCTTGCGTGCGGTGCCCGAAGCAGAAGCAGTTCGCAAGTGTCTGTCAGCCGACTCCTGAAAGTTTCGTTTTCGAGTTTCAGACCCAAAGTCTTAAAAAAGATAAGTACCCCATTGGGGATCCTTTTTTCTTGCTCTAACCGATGTCAGAAAAAATTAACAATTGTCTTGCCTGTGGAAAGCAAATTCCTCATAGAGATTTTCATTCTTACTGCGTCACCTGTTTAGGCCCAGACCACGACGACCCCTGCTGTCGGTTTTGTGCCTTGTTCAATGCCTGAACTGTTCGTCGTCGGGCTATTTTTGTAGCTAAATACTTCTGTTCTCTATCTCCGTACTCAGAAATGGCTTTGTTAAGCCATCCGACTACCGATCTTACGAAAAAACATAAGGATAAAGACAGAGGGATGGACCTCATAGGTCCAAAATTGCCGACGATGCTTCCGTTAAGCTAGTTGCCAGTACTCAGTGAGGTGCTTTTGCAGCCCCTGATACCCGCTACTACAGATTTGCAGGCCTCTACTGAGACCCATTCGGAGTCCGGTATGCCACGAGATGCTTCTTCGACTATGGAACCTGCTGATGTTTCTACCTTGGGTGGGTCCGGAGCCGCTGTGCAGGCACTGGCTTCTGAGGGTGTATTCAGGCATACTGATTTTCATATTAAACAGACGACTTTGTTTCAAGCTAAGAATATCGAATTCCTTAGGCCTAAAGCTTGCACTATGCCTAGAAAACCGGTGACCAAAATGCATTCTCAGGCCCGTATTCCTCAAAAACAAATGATTAGAATGGCTAAAGACTTTATTGCCTTAATTAGGGGAAGCCAGACTTCCCCCTCTAAGAGACCTAGTACTGATTTTCTTTCTGATTCTTTTGACCAGGAATCTGATATCTCTGTTCCTTCTGACTAACAGGATTTACCCTTCTCTACTTATGAGGATTCTGATGCAGAGGATTACATTCCCTCTGCTTCTCCTCTAGAAGATTTTTCTTTTCGTGAAACCTTGCATACCCTAGGGAGCATTTCCGCTGGGGAAAGCCAGGACTATTCTCAGTCCAAAAAGAGACTTGGGGAATTTTTAAACCTGCCTCAGCACAGGCCTCTAGCTATCCCTCCTCTTCTGGAGATTGCAGATGATGTTTTCTTGGAATCCAGCCTTACCCTGGACACTTTTTCTCCAGCTCCCAGGAAACCTGACAGGTACTACGGAGTACCCGACTCTCACAAATTCCTCTTCAAGAATCCTACTGTGGATCCAGAGACCATTTCCCAAGAACCTAAAGGCATTAAGGCTACTACTGCCAAAAATTGTACCCCTTCTCATAGGGACTGTAGTGCTTTATACAGGTGGGGTAAGAAGCTATACACTTGTGCTACTTTGGCCATTAGGGCTTTAAATTGCCAGTTTCATATGTTAAAGTATCAGCAGCATATTATGGGACTAAACGAACAGAAAATTATGTTGATTCCTGACTGTGCTGAACACAAAGATTTACAAGAGTTAATGCATTCTGCTGACCAAGTTGGTAAACATATTTTGCAATGTGGTTTTGATGCTTTAGAAGCATCTTGCAGGGCTGCTGTCACTGGGTCTGCACTTAGAAGGCATGCTTGGCTTAAGGAACAAAACTTGCCAGATCATGTTAAAGCTAAATTACTGGATGCACCCTTAAACCAAGAGCACCTTTTTTGGCAACAAAGCAGAAGTCGTCATCAAAAGGATGGAGGAAAAAGCTAAATCTATGCAAACTGTTAAATATTTCTTACAAGTACAGCCACCTAGATTCAGTAGGCATTGGCCTTTAAAGAACTTGTCCTTTCCAGTCCCTTCCAGGCCTTCTCAGTCCAAACCCAGGAGCAGCAGACCTCAGTCTCAGGCTATGCACGGATCTAAGCAGTGGGAGCCTCCCACTCCCAAAGCAGGGAGTAGTAAGCCACCCCCTATGGAAAAATAGCACAATGACTTATCTTTAACTCTTCCAAGCCTTGCTCAACTACTTGTTCCCTTAGGAGGAAAGCTCACCTTGCATGCATAAAACTGTGAAGTCATTACCCAAGAGAAATGGGTTTTAAACATAGTTTCCCTAGGAAACAGATTCCATTTCCTCTCACTCCCAACCTCAAGTGGATGGCCAGACCTCTCGCCAAACCAGTGGGCGGAGGCCCAAAGACAAGTGCTCTCTCTCCTCAGTATCAGGGCTATTCAACCTGTCCCAGCAGATCAAAGGGGGACAAGGTTTTTATTCAAGAATGTTCCTGGTTCCCAGAAAAGGAAACTGGCATTATCCTGGACCTGTCTATTCTCAACACTTTTCTGGAGGTTCCAAAATTCAAAATGCTAACTCTTCAACAGCTTCTTCCTATGCTAGCCAAGGATGCCTGGCTGGCAACCGTAGACCTAAAAGAAGCTTACCTGCACATCCCAATAAGGGAATCATGCAGAAAATACATATGCTTCAGGGCAGGCTCCATACACTATCAGTTCTCTGCACTTCCCTTTGGCTTATCTACTGCGCCCAGGGTATTCACAAAGTGCCTAGCTCCAGCAATTGCATTTTTCAGGCAGAGAAATATTCAGATTTTCCCATACTTGGATGACTGCCTGATCCAGGCAGAGAGTCAGGACTTACTTTTACAACACTTGGCATTTGTAAAGAGACTTCTAACTTCACTGGGTTACACCATCAAAGAGAAGAAATCACACCTACTACCCTGCCAACAGATTGTATTTGTAGGAGCAAGCTTGAACACAGCTTCCCAGATGGCATTCCTCACTCCATTGGAACAAATGTATTTGACAACCTACTTCAAACTTCTGGCCACAAAAACCCAGCTATCTGCAAGCCCTGAGGTTCATGGCCTGTTGCATTCTGTTAATTCCATATGCAAGACTGCATATGAGGAAACTTCAGTGGTGTCTAAAAAGTCTATGGTGTCAGCATTCTCAGGACCTGGAAACAATTATTACTATCATTCCTTGTCTAAGGGCAGAGTTCCTTTGGTGGGCAGAGGCCTGCTACCACAACAAGGGACTCTTTTTCATGCTACCCCCTGCTGCCCAAACCCTAACAACAGACGCATCAGACTATGCATGGGGGGCGCACATGGCAGGGCAGTGCATTCAGGGCAAATGGAACCCAAATCAGATGCACCTGTAGATCAGTCAAAAAGAAATATTAGCTGTACAGAATTCTCTGACAGCCTTCAAAGACCTTATTCTTCCATGACAACTATTGGTAGAGACAGACAACACCACAGTTATGTTGTACATAAACAAGCAGGGGGGGAACCCATTGCTACCCACTTTGCAGACTAGCCATGACTGTGTGGAACACAGCCTTGAGCTACCTAGTGAAACTACAAGCTCAATTCCTGCCAGGCAAAATAAATTCACTGGCAGACGACTTACGCCGAAATGTCATGGACCCACACGAATGGAAACTGATACCCAAAATATTCAAGCTCTTGAGGAACAAATAGGGGATGCCAGAGGTAGACCTGTTTGCCTTTCCTCACAACTACCAATTGAACAAATTCTGCACCAGAACTCTCTACAGTATAGCTTGGAAAGTGGTGCCCTGTCCTTTACCTGGGAAAGCCTCTCAGTTTATGCCTTTCCCCCCTCTGCCTTCCCTCTTGAAGGTTATACTTAAGATCAGACAGGACAAGCCAAGGACAATATTGATTGTACCAGTCTGGCTATGCCAGCAGTGGTGTACCCCCTTCTGCGCAGTCTGGCAGTACTTCACTCATGGCACCTGCCTCAGACCCCTTCCCTGCTGTCCCAGCAGGTGGGCCAGATTCTGCACCCTCAGTTTCAAACCCTGAACATTGCAGCATGGCTAATTCCCTGAGCTCACCTCCAGCAACCCTCAGCAAACAGGTGGTGGATGTCATTCTTGAGGCAAGGAGGCCTAGTACTAGAAAATCCTATTTAGAAAAGTGGAAAAGATACTGCGCCTGGAGCCAGGCTCAGGGGTTGGGCACAGTGGTGCCCAGCTTACCTCATATTCTAGATTATTTAACAGAAATGCTCCACAAGGGCCTATCCTTCTCTTCAATTAAGATTCATGCCTCGGCCGTATCGGCACATTATAATACTGAGCCTCCCCTCTTCTCTCATCCCCTGCTAAAACAATTCTTTAGAGGGGCCAATAATTTAAGACCCCCCCCCCCCCCGGAGAGCTCCCGCTCCAGCCTGGGACCTTAACTTTGTATTGGAAAAACTCAGTGTTCCCCCCCTTTGAACCAGCTGCTACAGCAGAATTTAAATTCCTTTCTTGGAAACAGCTTTACTTCTAGCCATCACTTCAGCAAGAAGAGTGTCTGAACTGCAGGCCCTCATGGCAGCGGAACCCTTCATTATCTTCCATGTTGACAGTGTTACCCTCAGGACTAATCCATGCTTTATGCCCAAGGTGGTGTCTAGTGTGGCCCTAAGCCAGTCTACTTTTTTCCCTAATCCTCAGAATAAAGGGGAAAGGATACTGCATTCTCTGGACATGCACAGACAGCTTAGATTCTATTTGGACAGGACTAAGCCCGTCAGGAAATCTGACCAGCTGCTAGTTAGCTTAGCTGCAGCGGCAGAGGGGAAGGCTATTTCAAAGCAAACCATTTCCAAATGGATAGCACATTGCATCCATTTCTGCTTTGTAGACAAATAGCAAACAGACCGTGTATTCTTCTGGTCAGGAATGTACCTGTACTATTTTTCCTTCCTTTTTGCAGTGATTTCCAAGGTACTTCTAAAGATTCAGAAAGAATTACCAAAAATCATTGTGGTAACTCCCTTTTGGCCCAGGCAAAATTTATTTTCTCTTCTTTTGAAATTGGCTAAGGACAATTACAACAAGCTTCTTCGCAGAATGGATCTACTGACACAGCACAAGGGGAGTTTGATGCACTTGACATCAATCAACTATAACTAACACCTGGTTGATTCAGTTTTAATATAATTCCGGCACCTTTTTCACAATGTGCAGCAGCTACTAAAAGAGGCAAGAAATCCTGCTTACTAGAAAGTTGCATGTTTGCAAATTGGTGAGATTTTCTAGTTGGTGCCTTGCCAATTACAGGGGTCCCGAAAGGAAAGCACCACCTGTGGTTCTCAAATATACTTGTATGAGCTACTTAAAGACGGCTTGTCGTATGCTTCCATCAGTGAATCTTGCAGCCATTTCAGCTTCTCTGCTTATAGATTCTCCCCATTCTTCAGTATTTGTGATCAGTTTCTGAAAGGAGTGTTGCACCTCTGACCCCCCCCCCCCCCCCACAAGCAAATTTTTTTCTCCTTGGGATCTCAGTTTTGTTCTAGAAAAGCTGACCTTAACTCCCTTAGAACCGGCCTGTCAGGCTGACTTGCATTTCATTAGTTGGAAAACTGTTACTTATTGCTCTGACATCTGCAAGGCGTGTACCTGATTTAAAAGCCCTCATGGTGGGTGAACCCTTAATGGTTTTCCACAGGGATAAGATCATATTATATACTAATCCTTCATTCATGCCTAAGGTTATTTTGGAGTTACCTTGAATCGAGCCATCAATCTCTGTTTTCTTCCCGGATCCAAAAACAAGGAATAACTGATTTTACATACATTGGATGTGCTCAGTAGCTCAGTTACTGCCTTGGCAGATCCAAGAAAGGCTAAACAGCTGTTTGGACTTTAAGTCCAAGCAGAGGAAACAATCTGTGTCTTAACATACTATATCCAAATGGTTTCCCAGTACTATTGTTTTCTCTATTCCCCATTGTGGTATAACTGTTCCATCCAGAGTTAAGACACATTTTGCTAGGGCATTGTCCTCTCAAAGTCTTCTCAAGGCAGTAACTTGGTCCTTGGTTTGTTCATTCACAAAGCACTGCAAACTATATTCCTTGCTAGTTCCAGGGAAGACTTTGCTAGGACCATTTTCTGGGGTCTTTTAGACCCTTATCCTTCCTTCTGCCAGGTGGGGTAAGCTTTGGGAATCTACCCATAGGGTACTGCAGCAACAGTGAATGACGAACATAGTTTAGTTGTGCAAGTCCTACTTTTACCCTTAACAGTGGATTTTCAGATTTTTTCCTTACTGTAGTAGCTTCACCCCCCTTCCTGGTAGATATTTGAGGTAGGATACAACCTCCTTTTTTATGATTGTTTGGATATTTTTATGCTGATTATTGATTTTTGCTTGTTGGCTTAGGATAAATCTTCCTTCCTTTTTCATGGCAATAAAATCCTAAACAATTTCCTCACTCTGGTTCCTGATAGGCTTCACCTTTTCTAGAGGAAGTATATCAGCAGCCAGAATGAGTGAGAGGGAAGAGTGTTAGACCATTGGCAAGCTACGTAGGTGCTGTGTCCATGGCATGACACTTACCCACAGGCTACTACAGCAGTGAAGAAATGCAAACCTCTACTGTTGTGGGTAGGTAGGACTTCACAGATGTACTTTTCAGACTTTGTATTCTTCAGAAAATATATACTAATGCAAAATTTATTATTCTAGTAACTTTATAAAGAAATATATCTGTGATTCTGGGCTTTTGTCCTCATTTCTTGCTTTGTTCGAGTTTGAGATAGGTTTTCTTTCCTCACAGTCAAATGAAGTAAACACTATAAAGTTGCTGTAACTGCTGGGTGGGGGTGGGAGATGTCTGGATGAAAAAAAGTTGTCCGAGTTTAAACGTTCTAGCTTTACAGGACTCAAGTGCTTTTGTGTGAAATAAGTTGGAATATTTGGGCTGCTTTGTCTTTGCATGACACAAACGTGAAATACATTATTTCAGTGATTATCACTACCAGATATATGAGGTGTGCACATTCAACAGTAGAGTTATAATTAATGGGTATTTGGGCCATCTGTGATGAGATGGCAGGACTAATGTGCAGTTGTGTAAAGCAAGTTGGTATACTTCATTGCGACCAATTGTTTATCATATTTGGAAAGCTGAGGTGTATACAGTCATGTGTCTGTAATTGATGGGTATGGGTATTGATGGATTATAATTACAACAGTTTGAATGGTCTGAAATCCTGAATCCAAAA
>NC_056728.1:783796215-783943715 GCF_019279795.1 Protopterus annectens
GTTGACCTGTACTTCAGAGAAGTAGATGCCAAACAAGAGCGGCCCCAGGACTGAACCCTGAGGTACTCCACTTGTCACTTGTCTGGAGCTGGATTTGGAGTCTGCTACTTTTACAGTGTGGGTTCTATCAGTAAGCCATTTAGCAACCCATTGGGTGACATAGGGATTTATGCCTAACTTAGTAAGTTTATCTATGATTCCAGAGTGGGGGATGGTGTCAAAGGCCTTGGCAAGGTCTAGATAGGCTGTGTGGACCACCTTACCCTTGTCCATGGCTCTGGAGACTGATTCAAAGAAGTCAATCAGGTTCAGGAGACAAGATCGGCCCTTCACAAACCCAAACTGGGTGGGGTCCAGTGTTTGAAGGTTGCCAATGTCTTTGTTTATAAGTTCCATGATAATACGCTCCATGGCCTTGCAGATAAGGCTTGTCAGACTGATGGGACGGTAGTTTCCGGGATCCAAGGTGGATCCCCCCTTGTGGATTGGGATAACTGTAGCTCTGCGCCACTCAGTGGGCACGAAACCTGAGGTGAGGCTATGATTAAACATGACACTTAGGTGAGGTGCCAGTTCATATTGTAGTTCATGTAGTACACAGCCCGGGATGTCATCTGGTCCCATGAATGCTGTATTCTTGGCTTTAGAGAGTGCGTTTTGTACCTGTGTGGCCATTGTTACTGGAATTTGGCAATCTTCCGGTATTGAGATGGGCCATTTAGGGGGTGAGAGTGGGGTGAAGTTGGCACTGAATCGATCTGCCAGGATATTGGCAATATCCTTCGGATCAGTATATTTAATGCCATTCTGTTTTAGCTCAGAGCAGATCTGAGCATTGCCATTTAGATTCTTGACATAATTATAGAATGCTTTGTGGTTGTCTTTGGAATCTTTGGCAATTTTATTTTCGTAACTAGCTTTGGAGGATTTTATGAGGCATCTCAGTTTCTTACTGAGGCTAGTAAGGGAGTTTTTTGCATCCTGGGATTTTCCTCTTTTCTGCAAAAGTTTCTTCCTTTTGTTGTAAAGTTTGTTTATGGCAGGGGACCACCAGATTGGCTTCCTTTTTGGATGAGAGCATTTTGGTTCTATTTGGGATGGCACGATTCATGCATGAGTGGATGTGCTCGTACAGTGCCATAGTGTAGGATTCAGCAGTTGAACTTTCAGTTCCGTCTGCATGGGTGTCATGAAGTTTGTCACTTCTGACTTGAGTAGCATGAAGTTGGCTTTGGAGAAGTTTTTTATGGTGGTTTCTTTACTGGGGGGTGGGGGTGGGATGTGGATGGTTAAGGGTGATTAGCTTATGGTCAGACCTGACTAACGAGGGGGTGACCATAGGTATGGAGCATTGATTTCCCATGTTGGTAATGACCAGGTCTAGGATATTGGAGCCCTGGTGGGACTATGGATTAGTTGATCCAGGGCATTGGAATTTATGAATTCCAAGAACCGTTCTTGTAAAGGTGTTGGGACATGAGTAGTTTTCCCAGTTAATGGCAGGGTAGTTAAGATCACCCAGTATTAGGGTGTTTGATTCTATCTTAATATTTTCCAGTATGTTTAGAAAGGTGTAGTGAGAATCTTGGGGTATGGTGGGGGATCTGTAGCAAGCTACAATTTGGATTGCAGTCTTACCTAGTTTTAGTTGCACTTGGAGAATTTCAGACACATTGTGTTGGGCAACTAGCCTGGTGGTGTGAATATCCTTGGTGAATATTGCCACTCCTCCACCTTTAGTGTTTCGGTCCTGGTTTGGTGGCCGAAAAGTGTGATAAGAGTTGTAGCCTGGTATTGCAGGGGTGCTCTCTGGAGCATTGAACCAGGTCTCAGTTACTGCACAGATATCGATGTTCTCCGTTTTTAGGAGTGCCTCGAGAGAGTGCATTTTGAGGTTTAGACTTCTAGCATTGAGTAGCATTACCTTCAGATTTTGCATGCTTGTACCTGTTATGGTGGTGGTTTTGTCCTTTGAAGTTTGCCTAAAAAAGGCACTATAGGGGTGGCAAGAGCCTTAGCCAGTAACCTGAATCCCAGGGGCGACAGGTGCAGACCATCTCTGGCAAAGCATCGTGGTCTGTCAATCATGTCATCCCAGGCAGACAGATACTGGATCCCCTTTGAATGACACCATAAGCTTAGCCAATTGTTGAAGTCAATCATTTTATCCTTATATTGCGGTATCATTCTGGGTGAAGGCAGGATGCTACTCAGGGCTAGTGTCATACCTGCCTGGGCCACATGATCAGAGAGCTCTTCCATGTCTCTTTTCATGTAGTCCAGGGAGGTACGTCTCAAGTCATTCACTCCAACATGGACAATGACAGAGTCATATTTGTACTTGTTGTGGAGTGACTTGAGTGCATGCGTTATGTGGCGGATCCTGGCACCCGACAGGCAGCTGACTGTAATTTTCTCCTTATTCAACCTGGTGAGAGGGACATCAGTGTGCGAGTCACCTATGACTAAAGTGTTAGGTACATTGTCTTGCCTTAGGGGCTGTTGCTGGGTGGCACACTGGTGTTGTGAACTATGTGACACATTGGTTGTGATTGGTGTTTGTTTGCGTTTCAGCTTCAGAGGTCTTTGTTGCTTGGGCAGGTTACAGTTAAGGGCCTCTGCATATGTGGATTTAGTGTTGCTATATGTGGGTGTTGGTGGTGCGGGTTTAGAAGGGCTATGTGTTGCTTGAGGTGTAGTGTGGGTGTTAGCCTTCTCCTCTTGACTGTTTAGCACAATCTTGGGTGGAGAGAGCTTTGCTTCCATTTTGGCTATGACTCAATCGGATATGCTCCATTAAGTGCTTACTCGAGTTAGGACTACAGTAACTTTTACTGATGGCAACACATTTTTTCTTCTCTCTCTTTCATGGCTGTGCATGATGATTTTTATTTTCATTTTTATCTTTAGTACTAGATGTTTAATTATAAGTATGCGCGCACACACACACACACACACACACACACACACACACACACACACACACACACACACACACTCTGGCTTGAGACCGTCCTTTTGTATGGCTCATCTCTGACCCTTACCATTTTCCCATCCCCTATATGCTCTGAGACTGGTAATTTTCGCACACATATCTTCACAATTGTTTTTACTTTTCGCCAGTCTTGGTACCACCCCCGAGGGTAGTATTTATTTATTTATTTTTTATTTTGTTTTTTTCTCAAATACTTCCAAGACTCACATATAACTGCCAGGTTCTAATTTCACCTCTGCTCTCAGCAGCATGATTCTTCTTTGAATTCGGATAACCGATGTACACCTGTCCTCTGGCATTACAGTATTTCACACAGAAGTGAATCCCATAGTCATCTGTTTATCATTTACTATAGTAGCATAAATACAGGATTAGGTGTTTACATTGTCACTGTACGCATCACACTGACTAACAGATACATAGTGGTTTTGCACTTAGAAGTATACAGCACCATTCACAGTAAAAATGCTAACTATGTATCAGTGTTCCATTCACTGTCACTGATTTTTCTCTCTTTGTGCTCTTGGATTATTGCCTTCAGTGTTATTTGTGTGGCTTTATTTGTGGTAAATTGAAAAGTATGTATTACTTGTTACTTACATGAGTAACCTAGATTTGATGAAGCTCTGACAAGAGTGAAAGCGCTGATCTTTTGTTTTTTACTTAAACTGTGGGTTAAACAAGTAATGCCAGCTTTGAATCCTGTTTTGTTTTTAATGAGAATGAAAGGTGATCTTTAACACGGATCTTGCATTCGTATTTATGAAACAGTTTATTTGAGCACATCATGTGCTCTTATCATTCCTGTACAACTGGTTTTCCCTAATTTTTGGTTTCTTCTTTAAGGAAAGTGTTTACTACTCTTAAGGCTGCAAAACTACTTTTCCTCAGTAGTAAGATTTGTGTGTGTGTGTGTGTGTGTGTGTGTGTGTGTGTGTGTGTGTGTGTGTGTCATACCACTCAACCTCTCAGTGCAAGAAATCTGGACAAAGCCAAAAATAATGGGGAGACAAACACCCAAAAAGGACGGATTTTAAATATTGCTCCCATAAACTTAGCTGCTAGAATTACAGGTTTTTCATTATTATTTTGTATTTATTGATGGATTTGAAGTCTGAAACTCAAATTTATGTAATTTAGTGTCTTTAGTCAATGATTTGCCAGAAAATTGCTCGTCAAAGGCAGATTTTGAGGAACAGCCCAAAAATATGAGGCAAAATTCTGGACTTTCTGTGAAATCTCGACAGTTGGGAGGTGCGATGTATGGATCTTTGCCCACCTGAAAGAGCAGAACTAATCTACACATGGGAGTTTGCTTTCTTGCAGTTTCTGTAATTTAGTAACAAATGTGCTTTGGTGCAAATTGTGAAGGATACACAATTCGACAGCTGCATATCATTAGGCCCGGTGAAAAATGGGATACATATATACATCGTGGGAATGACAGTTTTCTACGGCATTTGGTTGCCTTCCTTGCAGCATCATTGTCAACATTTTAACAAAGCTTGCTGTACTGGTGCTCCTGTTGTGTGCAGCAGTCAGTTAACTTTGCTGTTTATCTTTACTTGTATGTGTCCCATTCTTTTCTTTTTCTCTTGGAGTTCGTACTTGGTCCTTGTGATTTTTCTCCAGTTCCACAGTGTTAGTGTGTGCTGTAATAAATCTCAGCTATGGCTACTGCAAGTACTTGGTCTGTTAGTATCGCAGCACCATTCTTTTTGTATCCCAGAATTTGTTTAAAGCCTGGCTTTATTTCGCACATGCATAAACAACAAACAGTGACTGTACATTTATTTCCTCCTTTCTTGCTGCCTGTCATTGCTGATACCCAAATCCATAACCCAGGAGTTGTCTTATTCTCTTAAGTTGCACTTGAATACTGTAAACCTAGAGCTAAACATACTTTAGTGCTTAACATTTAATTTCCTCCAATTAAGGGTATTTAATACTATTTTTCTAACATTCTCTTACTGAAGTAGCAAATTTACCTCAGTATATCTTATAGGTTCATAGGTGTTTACTATGGTAATGACCACAAGTGCCTTTTTAAGGCTAGCTAGCCAGCCATCCCAAATCTCTGAAAAGTTCTGATACCCTTGATATGTGTAAGCATGGGCCTGGGAGATGAACCATTTACAGGTTGTATGTGTGCATTAGAGACATAGGTGCCAAACTAGAGATGAATTTCCGGTTTCCCATCCAATTGTCCAAGTTGCACTTGAATTGGATTAGGGAGGAACTCTGCTTCACATTGATGGGGAGCCTGTTCCATAGATGGGGTAGTCTCTGGGATACATACCTCTCTCTTCAGCGGGTACTGTTTTTATCACAGGCAAGGTTTAAGTCTTTAGAACGGGTAATTCTGGTACTGTTTGTTTTGTGAATATGCAGGAGGTCCGTCAGAGTGCAGTCTGACAATGCCATGTATGCGAGGCATAGATCTCCCATCAAAAGCCTGTAGGAGAGAGAATACAGGGATAGGGCCTTGAGGCAGTCTGCATAGGACATATTACTTAAGCCCTGTATTCTTTTAGTGAGGAACCTGTATGGACATTCCAGCTGTTGGATATGTCTGGTTAGGTACATTCCAAAGGGGGCGTTCTACTCAATGACAGGTCTGATGAATGCTGAATACAGTGGAACAATGACTTACTTGGACTTAGATGCCATACCTTTGTTTATAAGTTGCACAACATAGAATGATTTCCTCACCACTGTAGACACGTGATGGTCAAAGGGTAGGTTACAATCTATATGCATCTCCAAGTCCCTGACTACTGGGTCAACTCTAAGGGGTGTGTTGTCAATATGATAGTTACCAGGGATGGATGACTTCCCAAATAATACTGTTATGCATTTCTTAGCATTTAGTTTTAATCCATGACTCTGACACCAGTTGATTGTGTCAGCCCCTCCTGGGGAACATTTGTGTCAATGTGAGATTCAATGACAGCTCCTAATTTGCAGTCATCTGTAAATTTAGTCAGTCAGAGACCACTGACGTTGGCCTTGACTTCTGAGAAGTAAATGCCAAAAAGGAAAAGCCCAAGGACTGATCCATAAGGGACTCCACTTGTGACTGGCCACTTTGTAGAGGTGGACTCTCCAATTCTAACTGAGTCCTTTCTGTGAGCCAGTTGGCTATCCACCAGGTGACATACAGGTTTGTACCTAATCTCTTGAGTTTGTCAACAATGCCTGAGTGGGGTATTGTGTCAAATGCCTTGGCCAAGTCAAGGTAGGCAGTGTGAACGATTTTGCCCTCATCCATTGCTTTGGTGACCTTCTCAAAGAAGTCCACCAAGCTGAGTAAGCATGATCTGCCCTTGACAAAACCAAACTGGGTTGGGTCCAGTGTTTAGAGGTTTACTATATCTCTATTTATCATCTCCATGATCATTCTTTCCATGGCTTTACATGTAAGACTAGTGAGACTTATGGGTCTGTAGTTTTCAGGGTCTGTAGATGGCCCACCTTTGTGCAGAGGGATGACTGTTGCCTTTCTCCATTCATGAGGCATGAAGCCTGTTTTGAGGCTACAGTTACGTAGTAATTCCAGAGGCCCTGATAGGTCATGTTTCATGCTATTTAGAAGGCATCCTGGGATATTGTCTGGACCCATTGATGCAGTGTTCTTGGTCTTAGAGAGAGCATTAAAGACCTGTTCTGTAGTGATAGTAGGGGGAGTTGTATTGGATGATATTTCCTGAGGGAAGGTTGAGGGGGGAGAGAGGAGTAAAGTTGGAGCTGAATCAGCCAAGAGGTTTGCTACATCTTCTGGCTCAGTATAGGTGTCTCCATTTACAATGAGCTTTGCACACAATTGTGTATTGCCTTTGAGGTTGCGGACATAGCTAAATAATGCTTTGTGGTTGTCCTCAGCCTGGGAGGCCAAACTTGCCTCAAATTTGGCTTTGGTAGACTTTTTGTCCTCTGAGTTGTTTGTTTAGTTAAATAAGAGTGCGTTTATCCTACTGGGTGCTGCACTTCCTAATTTTTGCCATGATTTTCTTCCTCCCATTATACATCTGATTGATTTTGTATTTCCACTAGGGTGGCTTGTTTTTTGAGTTAGTTCTGTACTACTTCTTGGTGGGTACAGCTGCCTCTATCCAGCTGTTAACATGCTTGTATAGGGTTTCTGTGAACAGTTCTGCATAGGCAGAAGTGTTCTCAGGGTTTATAGGGGCTTGAAATATTGCCAGATTCTCACTTAATAGCTAAAGGTTAGCCTTAGAATAGTTCCTGAACATTCCCGATATAGCTGGGGTTCCAGGTTTTGTTTTTACTTCAGACTATTTTGTGGTCTGACCTTACCAAGGAAGGCATTACAGTAGGAGGTATGCAGCACTCTCCCATATTACTGAGGACCAAATCCAGTATAGTTGCACCCCTGGTTGGTGTATTAACTATCTGGTCCAGGGAATTTGTGTTTACAAAATCCAGGAATCTCTGTGCATGTACATTTGCTGTTGTATAGGATTTCCAGTGAATAGTGGGGTAATTAGTCACCCATGAATATGGTTATTGGGTTGGATGGTTAGTGTTTCTAACAATTTTAAATACATGGTATGCGTTTCCTGGGTCATATGATGTCTCTCTTCATATAGTCTAGGTAGGCACGTCTTAGGTCATTTACTCCCACATGGACTATGACTACATCATATTGGTAATTGTAATCCAGTGACCTAAGTGCATGCATGCGTAATATGGCAGATATAGCTTGTAAGGAAGTGGCATTAGATTTTACCTATGGTGATATGGAACATGGAGCAGCTGAAGTGCATTGTCCTGAAGTATATTTATTTTTGATGTAAATAGAGACACATCCACCTTTAGTCCCTGCCTGTGAAGTAGCTGGTCTAAATGTGTGGAAAGCATTATAACCCTGCATTGTTGGTGTGCTGGCCACGGCTTTAAACCACGTCTCCGAGGCAGCACAGACATCAGCATTCTGTAGGGTAAAGAGAGCTTCCAGGGAGTGGAGTTTTTTGTTTAGACTCCTAGCATTGAGCAGTAATACCTTTAGATTTCCATGGTTTTGATTTGCTATGTTGGAAATACTTTGTTTGGCATTGCCTAAAAAAGGCACTATGGGGGCAGACAATGTTTTAGCTAATATTTGAAAGCCTAGAGGGGAGAGGTGCAGACCATCCCTGGCAAAGCAGAATGGTCTGTTGACCATCTCCTTACAGGCTGATATGTATTGCACCCCCTTAGAATGACACCAGAAACTAAGCCAATTATTAGTCAATCATATTTTGTTTGTATTGTGGCATTGTCCTTGAAGAAGATAAAATGCTCCTCAATGCTAGGCTCCTACTAGCCTGAGACACATATTCAGAGTGCTCTATGATGTCTTTCTTCATATAGTCTAGGTAGGCACGTCTTAGGTCATTTACTCCCACATGTACTATGACTATATCATATTGGTAATTGTAATCCAGTGACCTAAGTGCATGCATGCGTAATATGGCAGATCCTAGTCCCTGATAAGCAACTGACCGTAACTTTCTTGTTAGTCAGCCTGGAGAGAGGGACATCAGTGTGTCTCACAATGGAGTCTCCAATGACTAGAATGTTGGATTGTGTGGTGACTTGCCTTATGGCCTTAGAGGTAGAGGCTCCATGATATAGTAGCTCTATGTGTTGATGTGGGTGTTTTGAAAGAGTGCATTTGGGGTTGCTGAGGGTATTTCTTATGTTTACTTTGTCTAGGAGGTCTTTGTGTTTTAGGAAGGTTACTTGTAAGTGCCTCAGTATATGTGGGACTAGATGTCTGTTTTGGATTGTGCATGATGGGTGCAGCATGTTTACTACTGACAACCTTATTGACATTAGGAGTACTTTTATGTGAGAGATTTGCCTGCAATGATGTTGTGTAAATGCATCTCTCACATACTGTATTAGTTTATTTGAGAATTAACTGGTTGTCAGTAAATGTGAGGCAATTTCTACATTGCCTTAGGAAGCCCATATACACCAAGCCAGTAATGGAGACAGCAGGAAAGTTAATTTCTATGGCAACATACCTTTTTTTTTATTGATTAGACTGTTGGGAGTGAGAATAGCCGTCACTGTCAGGAGTATCCAGTTTGAACTATGTGGCCAGTGCTTGTCACTGCAAACTAGATGTCTCATGTGCAACTAGATATTGGAGAAATTTCAGTTGTGCTTTTACAGGAAAAATGTCTCTCAAACTGGGGGAAGGGTAGGAGAGCAGAGTGAAGCAGAAGGTGATCAGAGTGGGATTTCAGCCTGGTGAGCAAGGACTCCCCTAAATCAGTCTTCTGACAACCAGTTCATTCTCAAGCAAACTGATAGTTGTATAAACATTGGTTGTGCAGGCTGAAACCCCAATTTGTTCACCTTCTGACTCACTCTGCTCTCCTACCTTTCCCCCAGTTTCCAGCCATCCCCCTTAATACTACATTTGTACCAGCCATTGTCCCATCCTCATCTCACTCTGCTTCAATCACACTCTTTTCACACCTGACATCATTAAATCCCACCTATTACTCGTCATTGGCCAAGGCTCTTGCCACCCCCGTAGTGCCTTTTTTTAAGCAGTATCTCAAGGACAACATTCCTGATGTAAAACCTCCTTCTGAAAACAACCTCAAGGTTATGCTAAATGCTAGTAGTCTTAACATGAAACTTCACTCACAGGAAGCAGTCCTCACCTTGGAAGACACAGACATTTGTGCAGCCATGGAGACCACCCCAGCCATACCGGGTTATGGTTCCTTCCACACGTTCAGACCACAACCTGAAGGAGTGAAAACCAAAGGAGATGGTGTTTCAGTATTCATTAAAGATAGATACATCTCCAGACTGGTTACAGTCTGATTCCCCGGAGATACTTCAGGTGCAATTAACTGTTGGTAGGACACCTATTCAAGTCATTGCCAGCTACAGGACCCCCTCCATGAATCAGAGCACCCATTCTGCTTATGTAGATCTACTTGACTCTATCAAGCTATATCCGAACACCATGGTTTTGGGAGGCTTTAACTACCCATCCATTGACTAGGTAAGTTACTCGTGCTCAAACTCACTTGTCCAAAGGTTCCTCTACTTTAACTCCAATGCCCTGGACCAGCTGGTTGACACCCCCCACAAGATGTTCCAACATCTAGGATCTAGTGCTTACCAATATGGGGGACCACTGTAGCACCCCCCACTGTGAGGTCTTCCCTGGTGAGATCTGACCACATATCAGTCTCATTCAAAGTAATTATCACACCTGATCCCCCCCCCCCAAGCAGCAACTAAACTAGAAAAACTTCTCCAAAGCAGATTATAACCTCTTACAGGATGATATTCATAGCTTCACTACTTCTCCCCCCTCAGATGGAAGTGGCAGCTATGCTGAGTTCTACACTAATGCTTTATACAAACACCTGTATAACTGCTTTGACTTGGCCATACATGATGGGGCCAAAACAAGCACCTCAAGGAAGAGCAAACCTGCCTGGTGGATAACTGCCATTAACAGGCTTTACAGTAAGAGGAAAAAATTGCTGTCTAAGAGTAAGAGAGAATGAATCCTAAATTGGAAACACTCACTCCCTCCTCAGCTTAAGCAAGCAAATAAGACTTCTTGTGAAGTCCTCCAAAGCAAACCATGAATCCAAGTTAGCTTCCTCAACTAAGAACAACCATAAGGTGTTCTTTAGTTACATCTGTAACCTTAAAGAAGAGGCCCAGATTTGTACTGAACTGTTAGTTAATGATGCCACATGTACTGAACTTGTGGACATAGCTAACCTTTTAGCCAACAGGTTCTGTGAAAACTTCACTCACCTGTCCCTGCCACACATAACCCATGACATTCCTACCGCACCTATCCCCTACCTTATATCTCTAAAGAGTGGCTCATAAATGCCCTCTGTAAGGCCAAACACACAGCATCTATGGGACCTGATTGTATCCCAGGCTGCATCCTGCATGGGCTCAAACAGGAATTAATAACACCATTGGGTACTCTCTTCATTCATAGTCTAAGCACCAGGTCCATTCTAGCTGAATGGAAAACTGCCACTGTTCTCCTCTTGCACAAAGGTGGCACTTCCACTGACCCTAGCAACTATAGACTTGTTAGCCTGAATAGCCTTATCTGCAAGGCCATGGAACAAATCATCACAGACCTTATCAACAAAGATGTAGGTAATCTCCAAACACTTGACACTACTCAGTTTGAATTTGTCAAAACGAGATCATGCCTGTTAAACCCGGTGGACTTCTTTGCTTTGAGACGGTCACTAAGGCTTTGGACGAGGGGAAATCTGTGCATACAACATACCTAGACTTAGCCAAGGCTTTTGACACAATCCCCCCTCAGGCATCATTAACAAACTCGCCCAGCTAGGTATCAACCCTTATATCATTAGATGGGTTGCTAACTGGCTCGCTGATAGAACCCATATAGGAAAAATGGGGGAATCCACCTCCAACAGCAGACCCATAACCAGTGGTGTTCCACAAGGATCAGTCCTGGGACCACTATTGTTTGGAATCTATTTCTCCAAAGTACAAGCAAAAACTAAAGGTCTGTGGCTGACCAAGTTTGCTGATGGCTGCAAACTGGGAGCTGTCATAGAATCTCCAAATGATGTCAACATCCTACAAGAGGGTCTTACACAAACAAATGACTGATGACAAAGTAATGACCTTAAACTCAGTGCAAACACATGTATTATCCCTTTCAGTAAGAGCGATGTGCCTGCTAACTACCACATCAGCAGGAACACTCGAAGTGCACACTCAGGAGTGAGAGACCTGGGCACACATGTTGACAGCAACCTTACCTTTGATCATCATGTTTCCATAGCGGTAAGAAGGGCATTCTATATTGCTCATCTCATAACTAAGGGCATTGCCTCCAGGGAAAAAGAAGTTAGAACCTACCTGTACTCTTCCCTCATCAGGCCAGTAATTGAGTATTTTGGTCTGTACTTTCCAAGCACATGCAGCAATTGGAGAGAAAACAAAGATTCCTCACAAGGAAAATTCAAGGTCTTCGGCATCTGTCCTATGTGGATCATCTGAAATCTCTTGTCACTTTATTCTGTTTCATACAGACTACTCAGAGGTGATCTCTGCCTTGCATACAAGGCAATTTCTAACCTTGCTTTATAGGAAATGCTACATCTCAGTAAGTGAAATGGTACACAGGTTACCTGCTCTGAAGACCTTAACCTAGTATGCAACATTAATAGAACCTGCTGGAGGGACAGATAGGTCTCCCAGAGGTTACGACACCTTTGGAGCAGACTCCCACTTCATGTCAGAGCACTTCATTGCCCCTCTTCAAACTCACTCTGAACGATTAGATGTGTAACCCTAAATTCACCCTGGGGGTTCCATCTGTGTCCCTGTTGGACAGGGGGGATTAGATGCTGATCATGGAAATAAGGGTAGAACTTGGCTAGGCTTGTAAGGGCCCTAGGGCCATTAACTTAGTAACTTCCTAGGTAAGACTGCAATCCAAATTGTAGCTTGCTACTGATCCCCCACCATGCCCCAAGATTCTCACTACACCTTTCTAAACATACTGGAAAATATTAAGATACAACTAAACACCCTAATACTGGGTGATTTCAAATACCCTGCCATTAATTGGGAAAACTACACGTGTACCAACACCTTTGCCCAGCGGTTCTTGGAATTCATAAATTCCAATGGCCTGAATCAACTAATCCATAGTCCCACCAGGGGCTCCAGTATCCTAGACCTGGTCATTACCAACATGGGAAATCGATGCTCCACACCTGTGGTCACCCCGTCGCTGGTCAGGTCTGACCATAAGCTAATCACCCTTAACATCCACATCTCACCCCCACCCCCCAGTAAGGAAACCTCCGTAAAAAACTTCTCCAAAGCCAACTTCATGCTACTCAAGTCAGAAGTGGTAAACTTCATGACAACTATGCAGACGGGAACTGAAAGTTCGACTTCTGAGTCCTACACTAAGGCACTTGTACGAGCACATCCACTCATGCATGAATTGTGCCATCCCAAATAGAACCAAGATGCTCTCCTCCAAAAAAAGCAAGCCAATCTGGTGGTCCCCTGCCATAAACTAACTTTACAACAAAAGGAAGAAACTGTTGCAGAAAAGAGGAAAATCCCAAGATGCAAAAAACTCCCTTACCAGCCTCAGTAAGAAGCTGAGATCCCTCATAAAATCCTCCAAAGCTAGTTGCGAAAATAAAATTGCCAAAGATTCCAAAGACCACTACAAGGCATTCTATAACTATGTCAAGAATCTAAATGGCAATGTTCAGATCTGCTCTGAGCTACAATAGAATGGCATTAAATATACTGATCCCAAGGACAGTGCCAATATCCTTGTAGATTAAGTGCTGTCACTCCCCTCTCACCCCCTAAATGTCCCATCTCAGTTCCGGAAGATTGCCAAATTCCGGTAATGGCCACATAGGTAAAACCGCACTCTCCAAAGCTAAGAATACAGCATCCATGGGACCAGATGACATCCCGGGCTGTGTACTACGTGAACTACAAAATGAACTGGCTTCTCACCTAAGTGTCATGTTTACTCATACCTTCACCTCAGGCTTTTTGCCAACTGAGTGGCACATAGCTACTGTTATCCCACTCCACAAGGGTGATCCACCTTGGATCCCGGGAACTACTGCCCCATTAGTCTGACAAGCCTGATCAGCAAGGCCATGGAGCGTATTATTATGGAATTTATAAACAAAGACATTGGCAACCTTCAAACACTGGACCCCACCCAGTTTGGGTTCGTGAAGGGCCGATCTTGTCTCCTGAACCTGATTGACTTCCTTGAATCAGTCTCCAGAGCCGTGGACGAGGGTAAGGCAGTCCACACAGCCTATCTGGACCTCGCAAAGGCCTTTGACACCATCCCTCACTCTGGAATCATAGATAAACTTACTAAGCTGGGCATTAATCCCTACGTCACTTGATGGGTTGCCAACTGGCTTGGTGACAGAACCAACACTGTAAAAGTAGCTGACCCCATATCCAGGTCCAGACAAGTGGAGTACCTCAGGGTTCAGTCCTGGAACTGCTCTCGTTTGGCTTCTAATTCTCTGAAGTACAGGCCAACACTAAGAGACTCTGGCTAACAGAGTTCGCAGATGACTGCAAACTGGGAACCATTATTGAATCTCCAAATGATGTGGATACTCTACAAAAGGGCCTTACAGAAACAGATGCTTGGTGCCAGAGCCATGGCCTCAAACTCAGTGCCAAGAAATGTATAGTTATCCCTTTTGGGGAAAAAACATGTACCCGTGAATTACCATATAGGTGGCAGTACACTAAACACCAAAAGTGTGATAAGGGACTTGGGGACACAGGTGGACAGTGTTCTCACCTTCGATAACCACATCACCACAACAGTCAGGAAATCCATCTATGTGGCACACCTCATCACTGAGGCCTTTTCATCCAGAAAAAAGGAGGTCATTGTCCCACTGTACTCATCCCTCATTAGACCCATTATAGAATACAGTGCCCCATTTGGTATGTGCCTCTCAAGACATCTGCAACAACTGGAAAGGCCGCAGAAATACCTCACTAAAAGAATCACAAGCCTAAAGCAGATGTGCTATGCTGACCGCCTTAAAAAACTCCAGCTATACTCTGTCGTATATCGTCTACTCAGAGGCGATCTCTGCTTGACAAATAAGGCCATGTCAAACCCAGAGCAGTTGGACATGCTACACTTAAAGAAATCTCAATCCCTCAGAGCTACACGCTCCAGGGATCTAAACCTTGTCATCACAATAAACAAAACATGTTGGAGGGATAGGTGCCTGAACCAGAGACTCCCCAGACTCTGGAATTAGACTGCCCATACATGTCAAGCAGAGCACCTCTTTGGCCCTCTTAAAAAGGAAACTTGACGATTGGATGGGAGAAAGAAAATTCACCCTGGGGATCACGTCAGTCGCCCTGCTAGACAGGGGTCCAGGGAAGTAAATAGTGTGGGAAGAAATATCCAGGGGAATTGTTATGGCTAGGCTTGCATAGGCCCTAGGGCCGATAGCCTAGTACCAGCCTATGATCCTATTGCAACCAATAGTACTCCCCGTCTCAGACATGCCTCTATATCCACTCCACCTTCCAGCTCACTATCTTCTAACTCAAGCATGCTCATGTTCTAGCATTAGTCAGGATCCCTTTACACATTGTAGCTTTACTTTCTTCTGTCTTTTGTATTATCTGTCTCTCAATGTATAAACTTAAGACTTGCTCTATCTCAGTATTTCTACTGCAGCCGTACTACTAAATCAAAACTTTCCACAAACCTCTGCAGTTCCTTTTACTTGTGTTCTTGTCTAAACTAGGGTATACACTTCATACCTCTACAAACTGCACCACGACAGTCTAGTCTGTTCTTTGTACACCCTCTACACCACAGATCATTATGCCAGAAACCACTACCTATCGCACCAACTCTGTTTTAGAAAGTCATACTTGCACCACAACACAAGCATCCACAAACCGCATACCAGACAAAAATATAAAGTGAAATGGCTATATCCTTAGCACCTTGCCCATTCTCTGCATCTGTGTGACAGCATCCATCAAAACCCAGACCCCGCTCAACCCCATCCCTAAATTCATCTTCCATGTCAAATACCTCAAACTCTCACCAAAGCAACCAACAAATGTAGAGATGTTACAAACTTCAGTGTGCTAATCTTAAAAGTATTTATAAGAAACTCCTCAAAATTCATGCATGGCTTGGAGGGTGCACTACTGATATCTTGTTATCCACAGGAACTTGGTTAAAACCTCAGATGAAAGATGAAAAGATTCTTCCCTTTGGCTGTAACATATTAAGATTGGATGTACAAAATAAAAGGACAGGTGAGGTGGCAGTAATATACAAAAAAATATCCTCTAAGTTATTCTCAACAAATTTAGCACTTGAACATTTCACAAAGCTGAAATACTCATCTCTTCTGTAAAACTTAACATTAAGTCAATAGTTATATAGTTATGTATACCGGCAGTAATATGGTACTGGAGGACATCCTGTCTTGGATGTTCATCATGTTTCAGTGTTGCAGTCATTACTTTTGGGTTATCCTGCTGGCAGGCTACCCTCAGTCGGCCAGAATTCCAAAGTCTAAGTCCGGCGTCAGTTGCTGTCGCCTCTTCCCTGATGTCAGTGCGCCAGGGGTATAAAAGATGCAGCCGACGCCATTTTCTTCAGTCTTTCTTGCAATGTGGTGCCCGAAGCAAAAGCAGCTCGCAAGTGCCGGTCTGCCGACTCCTGAGATTTTCAAATCCGAATTTCAGAACCGAAGTCTTCATTAAAGCTAAGTACCCCGTTGGGGAAACTTTTTTCTTGCTCCAGACCGATGTCCGAAAAAAATAACAATTGTATTTCTTGTGGGAAGCAAATACTTCATAAGGATTTTCACTCTTACTGTATTCCTTGCCTAGGCCCTGATCACAGCGTTGCTAGCTGTCGGTTTTGTGCTAGATTTAACCAACGCACTATCAAGTGTCTGTTTGATTTTGCATTTCATTACTTTGGCCGAAGATTTAATTATATAATGCCGTCGGACCAGCCGACAACCGGAGTTTACAAAAAACGCAAGGACAAGGAAAAGGATAGGCATCCGAGGTCCAAAACTGATGATCAAGCCTCTGCTAGGCTAGCCGCCGGTTTTCAGTGAGGCGCTTTTGCTGCCCCTGGCGCCCGCTACCTCAGAGCCACAGGCCGCATCCGACTCCCATGTGGAGCCGACTGGGCCTCTGGATACTCAAGGTATTGGACACTCGGAAATCATTCCCTCAGATGGGTCCGAAGCCGCTGAGCAGGCATCGGTTTCGAAGGGTGTCTTCAGACCTACACAACTATATATTGAGCCATCTTCAGCTTCAAAGACTAAAGCAGCTCTAAAGATAAAGAAACAAGTACAGCATTCTCCTACTCGGACTTCCATTCCTAAAAAACAGATGCTTAAAATGGCAGAAGACCTAATTACTTTGATCAGGGGCTCCCATCCCCCTCCTGATAAGAGGCCTAGGCAAGAGACCGAGTATGATTCTTCTGATCAGGTTTCTCTTTCCTCTGATTCCTCTTCTGAACAGGATTACTCCATGCTTCCCTATGAGGATTCTGATGCTGAAGAATCCGTTCCTTCAGCCTCTCCTCCTGAGGATTATTCTTTTGGGGGAAACCCTGCATACCATGAGGGAGCATTTCCACTGGGAGAGCCAAGATTATTCTGAATCTAAGAAAAGGCTCAGAGACTTTCTGCTACTTCCTCAACACAGACCCCTTGCTATTCCACCTGTTCTAGATATTGTAGATGTATTTTCAGAGTCCATCCTGTCCCGTGACTCTCTACCCCCTGCACCTGCTAAGCCAGACAGATACTATAGGGTCCCGGATTCTCATAAATTCCTATATAAAAACCCCGCTGCTGACCCAGAAACTGTATCTCAGGGTCCCAAAGGGGTTAAAGCTTCTACTGCAAAAAACCCTGTCCCCTCTGATAGGGACTCTAGGGCTCTAGACAGATGGGGGGAAAAAGTCTACACTTCTGCTACCTTGGCTGTAAGGGCTTTAAATTGTCAGTTTCATATGCTTAAATATCAGCAATATTTAATGTCTCTGCTTAAACAGAAATTATTGACAAATACTGAATGTTGAGAGAACAAGGAATTGCAGGATTTACTGCATGCAGCTGAACAAGTGAGAAAGCATACTTTGCAATGTGGTCATGATTCACTGGAGGCCTCTTGCAGGGCTGCTGTTACGGGTTCTGTTATTAGAAGCCATGCTTGGTTAAAGGAACAGAATCTGCCTGATCATGTTAAAGCAAAATTATTAGATGCACCATTACAGCATGATACTTTTGCTTGGTACTGAAGCAGAAGAGGTGTTGAAAAAAATGGAGGATAAAGCAAAATCCATGCAGACAGTCAAGGATTTCTTACAGGTACAGCCACCCAGGTTTAGCAGGAACTTGCCTTCTAAAAACTGGTACTTTCCAGTGTCAGACAGGCTCATACAGGCCTAAACCAATAGGATGCTCCTACCTCCAAAAGCAGAGAAGACAAATCGCATCCTTACAGGAAACCGTCCCAGTGACTTTCCTCTACCAGGTCCAAGCACTTTTCTTTTGGCAGTCCCCTTAGGGGGAAAACTAGCACTTTTTTCATCAAATTGGCAAATGGTTACCCAAGACAAATGGGTCCTGAACATAGTGTCCCAAGGCTACAGGTTCCATTTTCCTACTCTACCAAGGTCAAAAGGTATGCCAGACCTGCCACACAATCAATGGGCAGAGGCACAAAAACAAATTACAGCCCTCATGGACATGAGGGCCATTCAGCAAGTACCGCAACAAAAGCAGGGGCAAGGATTTTACTCCAGACTTTTCCTAGTACCCAGAAAGGACAAAACCTGGAGACCAATACTGGACCTGTCTATACTAAATACGTTTCTGGAAGTTCCAAAATTCAAGATGTTGACTCTACAGCAGCTACTGCCCATGCTGGGCAAGAAGGCTTGTCTCGTAACTTTGGACCTAAAAGAGGCATACGTGCATGTCCCAATCAGACAATCTTGCAGAAGATACCTCAGATTCATAGCTGGCTCAATGCATTACCAATTCTCTGCACTGCCCTTTGGCTTATCTACTGCGCCCAGGGTCTTCACAAAATGCCAGGCACCAGTAATTGCATTTTGCAGACAAAAAGGAATTCAAATATATCCCTACTTGGAAGACTGCCTAATTCAAGCAGAGAACAAAGACATTCTTCTAAAGCATCTGGCGTTTGTAAAAAAAATTACTAATTGGCCTGGGGTACACAGTAAACGAAAATAAATCAAAACTAGTGCGCTCTCAAGAGATAATATTCCTGGGTGCAAGCTTAAATACAACTGCCCAGATGGCTTATCTCACGCCAGACAAACAAAAGCAACTGACTACTTACTACAAGAAATTGGCAACAAAAACCCACTTATCTGCAAGGAAAATCCTGCAGGCCTTGGGTTTCATGGCATCCTGCATTCTACTAATTCCATATGCCAGACTGCATATGAGGAAACTACAGTGGTATCTAAAAAGTGTTTGGACTCAGCATTGCCACAGCCTGGAGACAGTAATTGCACTCATTTCCTGCCTGCAACAGGAGTTTCGATGGTGGGCAGATGCCTGTCACCACAACAAGGGTCTGCCATTCAGTTTACCCACAGCCAGACAGACACTGACAACGGATGCATCAAATTATGCCTGGGTGGCCCATATGGCAGGAAAATGTATTCAGGCACATGGCCTGCAAACCAGATGCATCTTCACATCAATCAAAAAGATGCTAGCTGTTCAAAATGCCCTGACAGCCTTCAAGGACCTGCTTCATCCAGGACAGTTACTGATAAAGACAGACAACACTACGGTCATGTGGTACATTAACAAGCAGGGAGGTACACATTCCTACCCCCTCTGCAGACAAGCAATGACCTTATGGGACACAGCATTGGCTTTTCAAGTTCACCTGCAAGTACAATTCCTGCCAGGAAAAACAAATACTCTGGCAGAGGAACTAAGCAGAGACCTCATGGATCTCCACGAATGGAAACTGGATCCACAAGTCTTCAGTATGATAATAAGGAAATGGGGATGCCCAGACATAGATCTATTTGCCTCCCCTCACAACTGCCAGTTGCAGAGATTTTGCACAAGGATTTATCACAAGCAAACCTGGAAAGTGGACTCCCTATCCTTCAGCTGGAAAAATCTAATGGTATATGCTTTTCCCCCACTGCCTCTCCTTCCCAGGGTACTCCTAAAGGTCAGACAAGAGAAGCCGAAAATGATACTGATTGCACCAGACTGGCCACGCCAGCACTGGTACCCAATCCTAAAGAGCTTGTCTCAAGGTCCAGCATGGTTATTGACTCAGACGTCTCACTTGCTGACCCAACAAAACAATCAGATCCTGCACAGCCAACTCAGGACCTTAAATCTGGCAGCATGGCGAATAATGTAGCCATTCATAACACTCCTCTTTCAAAAGCTGTTATGGATGTTATCTTGGTGGCCAGGAGGCCCAGTATCAGAAAATCTTATGCAGAAGAATGGAAGGGATTCTGTGCTTGGAACCAGGAACAGGGCATTGACACGTGTGTACCAAATATCCCTCAGATTTTACAATACCTAACTGAGATGCTAAACAAAGGCCTTTCTTTCTCATCTGTTAATATTCATTCCTCTGACATTTCAGCCCATTACAATACGGAGCCACCTATCTTTTCTCATCCTTTAATAAGGCAGTACCTCAGAGGGGCCAAAAACATTAGGCCTCCAAGGAGAGCACCAATTCCGGCCTGGGACCTCAATTATGTTTTGGAAAAACTCGCACTGCCTCCTTTCGAGCCAGCATCAACAACAGATATAAAATTCTTATTCAGGAAAACAGCTCTGCTCCTAGCAATAACCTCTGCAAGGCGAGTCTCGGAGGTACAAGTGCTCATGGCTGTGGAATCTTTCATCATTTTCATCCAGACAGGGTTTCTCTGAGGACAAACCCTACATTTATGCCTAAGGTGGTGTCCAGTGTGGCCCTCAACCAAACCATTCACTTGCATACCTTTTATCCAAATCCACAGAACAAGGGTGAGAAAATTCTGCATTCTTTGGACATACACAGGCAGTTACGCTTCTACTTGGACAGAACTAAAGCTTTCAGAAAGACTGAGCAACTTTCAGTGTCATATGCTGCAGGATCACAAGGAAAGGGTATCTCAAAACCGACTATTTCTAAATGGATAGGCCATCGCATCCGTTTCTGCTATTTTCAACATGGCAAATCACTGCCTAAGGGCATTAGGCCTCATTCCACCAGAGCAGCAGCCACTTCAGCAGCCTTCCTCAGAGGAGTACCAACCAAAGGTATCTTAGAGGCTGCAACTTGGAGTTCTGTGCACACCTTCACAAAGCACTACCACTTACCTCTTTACTCTAAGTCCAGACCAGACTTTGCCACTGCAGTTCTGCAGGGCGTCATAGCCTCTCCTAATCCTGTTTAGCCCAGCCACCCATCCTCAGCTTTGGGATTAAACCCAAGAGTAATGACTGCAACAGTGAAACACGATGAACATAGTACAGTTGTGTGCCTACCATAAATGTAGATGTTCGAGTGTATTCACTGTTGCAGTCCAGGTTACCCAATCACCATCCCCCTTTTCTTTCCTGGGACTTACCTGCACTTCTCTATCCTATGCAACCTATTTGGTGTATTTGCTTGTAGATGAAGGAAATGTTATTTTTGTGCATGCATTTTTATTGGCATATTTTTTCAGCCTACCAATTTGGGGGCACCTAACATCTGGGGCAAGAAAAACTGAAGAAAATTGCGTCGGCTGCATCGTTTATACCTCTGGCGCACTGACGTCCGGGAAGAGATGACAGCAACCGACGGTGAACCTAGACTTTGGAATTCTGGCCGACTGATGGTAGCCTGCCAGCAGGATAACCCAAGAGTAATGACTGCAACAGTGAATACACTCGAACATCTACTTTTATTTTAGGTACACAGCTGTACTATCTCCCAGCACACAAAACAGGAAGCTGTTATTATGGGAATGTAAATATTGAATCATTCAACTCAAACAACCCCTCAAACCCTATTCATTTCTATAGTTTCACATAACTTGTCAATTCACCTACCAGGTACAACAACACATCAAATAAGGAATCTGTAGTAGACCAGATTCTGAACCCATCACCCATGCAGCATTCTACTGGACTCGGTAAGTGACAACTTGCCTAACTTTTTAGTTGGGCATCAAGCAGAAAGCCCCCACATATACCACTGTAACATTGTAAGAAACCTTTCCAAATTCAACACTGAAACTTTTATTGATAGCTTAAAACAATGCAACTGGGAAATTTTTAAAACATTACCACATTACCTCTTAATGCTGTAACTTAATTCAAGTAAGATCTCCCTTAACATCGTGGGCAACCCTATACCCCTTAGAGCCAAAAGAGTCAATTTCCATCTAGCATCATGGCTAGGTATACACACAAAGGATATAATGAAACTGTGAGGGATAAAGCCTGCAAAACATGGAACTGCAGTAAAGCCTTAGCCTACAACATTACAGATAGCTTAGAAATTAAGCAGGATACCTCCCCTAACATGAAAAGAAAACCCATTGTACCCAATTTCAGGATAACCCGAAACTTTCTGGAGCTCTGTAAACAGTCTGCTTAACTCTGGCAGAAGCAGCCAGCGAAAAGTGCTAGTCTGTCCATCTAAGGGAACCATACAGACTCTATTTAACCATCATTTTATCCCAGCAGTAACATTCTTACTAAAAAAAAAATGTTGACTGTTCCACACTTAATGCCCCATCTCATAGTAATAACCACAAGGCTACTTTTTCTTTCAAACCAGTATCCACTTACACCATCAAAAAAACACCCTTGCAACCTAAAACAAACTACTTTAGCACTAGATCAAATACCCACAGAATTTCTAAAGATTGGGGCCGATGCTATAGCTTACACAATCTACACACTGTTAAATTACTGTATCACAGAACTACATTCCAGAATTATGGTAAAAATCCTTTATTATACCTGTGCACAAGGGTGTACCAGAGTCTGAACTCTCAAACTATTAGCGTATAGCAATACAGTCACCAGTATTAATGCTAGAAGAATGCATCCATGCACAACTCTTAAAATCTGTTACTGATGAGGTTTTTTTTTCTCCAAGTCAGCATGGTTTCTGACCAAACCACAGCAATACCCTTGCTTTACTGAGCTTCACCAATGTAATAAACCAAAATAGCAATAAGGGCAATCTTGTTTCTATTACTTGCTTCTACTCAAGATATTCAGTACTGTCGTTATCAAAAATGTCTACTTAAACTTGTCTGTCTGAGTCTAACTCAAACTTTGCTACATTGGTTCCACAGGTAGTTATCCATCAGACAGCAATCCTTTAAATGGTAATATGACTTTTACTCCTCCTCACCTATTTTGGTTGGTGTCCCTCAAGGACCCATACTCGGACAACTGCTATTAAATTTATTCATAAGTGATATGCATACTTCCATTTTCACCTTCGTCATGTGGTAAGGTAATGACTTCACTTTTGTCTATTCAGACAAAACCCTATTTTACCCGTCAAACAACTGAACAACCAAAACCAGCTCTTCTCTGTAATTTCAATGGGCGAGACCCAAATTGAACTCTATCACAGCTGTTAGGAGTCATCGTAGAAGAAAGTTTCATCATTGAGGAATATTTCACCATCCTATCCTGCAGTTAACATGAAAACACTCCAGAAACTTTGTTCCCTGTAGAGAATAAAACCTTTCCTCTCAGACATCACTAGGAAACAAATTGCAGCAGGATACTTTATTCCAGCCTTGCTTTACCTCGGCTGCATCCAGTGGGAAAAGCCTGAGCAATGCTACAGCACGATGGCTAAGTTTGCTGCAGATCTACCTTATAGAGTACACCACTGCATTGCAGTCATGCAGATAAAGTAGCTAAACCCCCCCCCAGTGCTTTAACTCAAACTAGTAATTATGCATAAAGTCATCCATTACCCACAAAAATGTGGAAAATGTACAGCTGTACTCCCCAAACAGAATGCTGCAAGCTACAGATAAAGTTCTACTCTCTATATCCAAATCTAACAACCTAGCTGGTGATTCCCCGTACTGAACTGCATAGTTAAAACTAGAGTAGCATCCTATAGCTTTTAAGACAAATTTATAACCATATTCAAAAAGTATCTAGTAAATACATGACTTTGTACATGGGTACCTCCAGCATAAAACTATCGAAACATACCATTATATCCTTCAGAGATTCATCTGTTCTAACTGCCAAGGACAATCATTCATGTTTCTCTCTGAGATGCATCTTTTTAATTCTCACATCCCTTAACCTATGTCTAACTTATTCTCACCTCTGTGTCCTTATCTTTCTCCAGGCTGAACACCATCAGCAACACCAATTTATCCTTTCAAAGACCCATCTCTTCCTCTCTAACTTCTAGGTCAACCACTTAATATTGTAATGGAGCCTATAATCAGGGACTTAACAAAAATATGGGCACAGTATTATCTTACCAAATGTTATATTAATACATACTATAGTAATTATACTTCCTTTTCCCCTTTATGTTTTTACACTAATTAACCATGTATACTGTGTAATTCCTAATGTTCTCTTCTGTACTTTGTTGCTTTTCAGTATTTTATGTATTTGTTTTTATAATTGGCATAAAACTGTTTGAGTGGCTCTTTAACGTGTGACACAAGTATGAGCAACACCATTCTTTGGTGTGTCCCAGATATCTGGGCTTTACCAGGTCACTATTCGCAGACTTCAGGACAGTTTGTGCTTTGATTTGACGTAGCAGGCCCTTGCCACCCAAACCATTAAGCCAGATTGACTTTCGTGCTTATTTTGGCCCTTCTAGGTGGGTCTTTTTTTCTGCATGACAAGTCTACTCAAGATGAAAGTTTTGATGGGGAATCTCCAAGCCCAAATTTTGCCGTCCCAACTGCTGCCTTCAACTTCTGCAAAAGGCTGATGTTGTCAAGCCTCCTTACCCACCCTCAGGAAGCACTTCACTACTGTTTCCCTAGAGTATTCACCAAGGAAGTCTAACTTCACCCTGATGTTCTTTGTGTTTCACTGTAGCAGTCATCACCTGTGGGTTATCCCTGCTGTGGTACTCCTCGGCCAGCCCGAATACCAGAGTCAGTGTTTTTCTGCATCGGCTGCTGTCGCTTGCTGTCTGACGTTCAGGTCGTCAATGCTGTAAAGGAGGGCAGCCAATGCCATTACACCAGTCTTTCATGCTGTGGAGCCCATAGCAGAAACAGTTTGCAAGTGTGCTGGTTGGTCGCTACCAGTGTTTGAATTACAGCTGAAAACATCTAAAGCTAAGTATCCAGTTGGGATCCTTTTTTCTTGCACTAACCGATGTCCGAAAAAGTTAACAATTAGTCACACCTGTGGAAAGCAAATTACCACACCGAGATTTCCATTTGTACTGCGTCACTTGTTTAGGCCCAGACCACGTCTCCCCATTGCCAGTTCTGTGTCCTCTTTAACGCCAGAAACATTCATCGTAGAACTCTTATTGTAGCTGAAATGGCGTCTGTCAGCAAACAATCCTTAGACATTCCGAAAAAATGTAAGGATAGAGACAAACCACACAAGGCTAAGCCCTCCGACAACTCTACCGCTAAGCAGGTCGTCAGTTCTCCAGAATTCAGTGACATGCCTTCACAGCCCCTGATGCCCGATTCAGTATCTTTGCAGGCCTTTCCTGAGACCCTTTTGAAGTCTGGTATGCCGCAGAACTCCTCTTCATCTTCCGAGTCTTTGGTTGTTTCTGCCTCTGTTGGGTCTGGGGCCGCGAAGCAGGCACCGGCTTCCGAGGAGGTCATTAGCACTACCAAATCTAGACAAATGACGTCTTCTCCTCTGATTACTGTTTCTCTCAGACTGATGGATACTCTTAGGCCAAGAGGCAAGGCCACTCCTAGAAAAACTACCTCTAGCCACCATTTTACTCCTGCTCCACCACCCTAAGCTTAAATGCTTAAAATGGAGGGTCTTATCACCCTTATCAAGGGGTAGTCAGTCCACAACTTCTAAAAGGAAGAGACCTTTCTCCTGAAATACTGACAGAACAGGATTCTGAGGAGTCTGATTATTCATTTTTTTAAAGAGGAACATCTACTTCTGACTGCTTATGAGGATTCATATGCAGAGGAATCCATTCATTCTGCCTCCCCACCAGAAGATCCTTCCTTTGGGGAAGCCCTTCACACCCTTAGGGAGCATTTCCATTGGGAATCCAAGGACTTCCCTCAGTCTAAGTAAAGACTAAGAAAGTTTCTAGAGCTGCCCCAGCACAGACCCTTGGCCATCCCTCCTATCCTTGGAGGTTGTTGATGTCTTTCATAAATCCAGCTCATCTCTTGGCGCTCTCCCACCTGCTCACAGAAAACCTGACAGGTATTATAGAGAACAAATTCTCACAAATACCTGTACAGAAATCTGCTGCAGACCTGGAGGTCATTACACAGGAACCTAAAGGAGCTAAGGCTAGTTCTAGAAAGAACCCTATTCCTTCTGACAAGGATTCCAGAGCTCTGGACAGATTGGGATGAAAAGGTATACACCTCTGTAACCTTAGCTATCCGAGCACTCAACTGTCAGTTCCACATGTTAAAATTTCAACAACACACATTGAATCTATTAAAACAAACGATTTCTACCTTTCCTGACTGTGCCAATTTGAAAGTTAGCAGATTTACTGCACTCTGCTTGTCAAGTGGCTAAACACTCTTTACACTGTGGATATGATACCCCAGAAGCTGCAGGGCAGCAGTGTCAGGGTCTGTCATTAGGAGACATGCATGGTTGAAGGAACAACCTCTCCCTGATCATGTCAAATCTACGTTACTTGATGCACCTTTGGATAAGGACTGCTTGTTTGGAGTAAAAGCAGAAGAGGTGCGTAAAAAAGGTGGAAAACAAAGCAAAATCTGTGCAGACAGTAAAAGATTTCCTTCAGGTACAACCTCCTAGGTTCAGCAGGAATTTTCCCTCCAAACACTGGCCCTTTCCTGCACCTAACAGACAGGGGCAAGGTAAGCCCTGCAGGGACAGACCACCCAGACTCCTAAACCAGTGTCAGCAGAGAACCAAACGGTGGACCACTTCCACTCCAAAGGCAGAAAGTTCTACGTCATGCCTCTAGGGTAAAAATCCCTCAATGACTCCCTCTCCCCCTTCTGTACTCTTTTTTTTTTTTACTCACTGACTACTAGGAGGAAGGCGCTCCCTCTGCTTAAAAATTGGCTTTCCGCAACCAAGAACCATTGGGTCTTAAAGATAATTTTTCAGGGATACAAATTCTTCTTCTACTAACTCCCAATTCCAAGAGGGTACCCTTACCTCAATATCACTGGGCAGAGGCACTGAAACATGTCCAAGCTCACTTATCTCCAGGGCAGTAGAACCAGTCCCCTCAGATAAATCAGGCAAAGGCTCTTATTTCACACTATTCCTTGCCCCTAAGATAGAGGGCGCTTGACACCCCTCCATGGCTTTATCCATTCTGAACACCATCCTGGCGGTCACCAGATTCAAAATGCTAAATTTGCAGCATCTGCTGCCTATGCTGACAAAAAATGCATGGTTAGTTACCGTACCTCTACAGGATGCCTTAGCCCCCGGGCATAGCCTTTGGCTGACAGAAAAGCATACAGATTTACCCTTATCTGGATGACTGCCTCATTCAGGCAGATGGCAAAGAATAGCTCCCCAAGGACTCCCCCTCTTGTCAAAACCCTCCTACCCCCTCAGGATACACCATCAACTAGAAAAAATAAGACCAAAACACCCTCCAGGAAGATCATTTTCTTGGGAGCACTGCTTCACACAGCAGCCAAAATGGCCTTCCTATCGCCAGAAAAGCAGAGATTCCTGCATCTCTATTTCACCCAGCTGGTTTCCAGAAGTCACCTCATGGCGAGGAAGTCCCCGTAAGCCTTGAAGTACATGGCATCTTGCATCCTTCTAATTCCTCTGGCCAGGCTCGCATGTGAAAATTTCAGTGGTACCTAAAGAACCTTTGGAGTCAGCACGCTCTATCTCCATAGACCTCTCAACCTCTGAGCCCCTGTATAGGGGCCGAGTTTCTCTGATGTGCAGGGGCCTCTGCCCAGAACAAGGGTCTTTCCTTCAACCTCTGCCCAACTGGGCAGACCATTACCACTGACGCCTCAGACATAGCTTGGGATGCTCACCTAGAAGACAGGTGCACCCAAGGTCTTGATTGCAGTACAAAAGGGTCTGACATCTTTCAAACCCCATCTCAACCAGGGGTTCTCTTTATCAAAACAGACACCACAGTAATGTGGTACATCAGCTAACAGGGAGGGACCCTATCTTATCCTCTGCAGGCTGGCAGCTTCTTCCATGGAACTACACCTGATAGCCCAGTACTCACCAGGGATCAACCGCACGCTGGCAGACCACTTAAGCAGAAACTTCCTGGACCCCCACGAATGGCAGCTATACAGAAAAATCCTTTCACAAATCACCCGGGAGTGGGGTCTCCAGTGTTGGATCTCTTTGCTTTACATCCCAGCCAGCAGCTGAAAAGATTCTGTACCAGGGAGTTTTCACCACCTTGCATGGAAGGTGGATGCCTTGACCTCCACCTGGAACGCTCTTTGTGTACACTTTCCCTCCTGTACCTCTTATCCCCAAGGTACTGGTCAGATTGAGAGGAGAGGCCAAAGGCCATCCTCATTGCTCCAGATTGGCCCAGGCAACATTGGTACCCTTTACTGAGCAGCCTGAGCTTACAGACTTCCAAACTGGTCCTAGACATCATCACAGAGGCCAGATGGCCCAGCACCAGAAAATCATACGCAGGAAAATGGAAAAGATTCTGCTCCTGGAGCCAGTCCAGAGGGGGCTATACCTCACAACCTTCCATCCCTCTTATCCTGGACTACCTAGCGGAGCTACTTAATAGTGGCCTCTCCTTCTCCTCTATTTAAATCCACACCTCAGCCATTTCAGTTTATTTCGATACAGAACAGCCCCTGTTCTCCCACCTTTTGATTAAACAATTCTTCAGAGGGCCTTCTAATATCGGACCTGCCAGAAGGCCACACACTCCAGCTTGGACCTGAATTACATTTTGGGAAAAACTAACTTTACCACCCTTCGAACTTTCTGCTTCAGCAGAACTAAGATACCTGTCCTGGAAGACTGCTTTTCTTTTAGCTATCACCTCAGCCAGAAGGGGTTCACATCATCAGGCACTGATGGCCATTGAGCCTTTCATCTTCTTCCATGCAGACAGGGTCTCCCTGAGGACTAATCCCATCTTTATGCCCAAGGTGTTATCTAAAGCAACTCTCTACTAGGCCATACATCTACCCACCTTCTTTCCTCACCCTCAAAACAAGGGAGAAAGAATTCTGCACTCACTAGACATGCACAGACAGCTCAGATACTATCTGGACAGTACTAAATCCTTCAGGAAAACAGACCCAACTCCTTGTCAGCTTTGCTCCAGGGGCAGAGGGAAAGCCCATTTCCAAGCAAACCTTTTCCAAATGGATCTCACACACTATCCATTTCTGCTACACTCTGCATGGGACCCCCCCCCCCCAAGTCCATTTGAACCCTTTCCACTAGGGCAGCCTACACTTCCACAGCATTCCTCAGAGGAGTTTCCACCAGGGACATCCTGGAAGCTGCCACCTGGACTTCTGTCCATACCATTACCAAGCTTTACCACCTACCTCTGTTCTCTAAGGCTAGGGCAGAGTTTGCCTCTGCAGTTCTGCAGGGCATGCTGACCCATTCCTAGGTCTGTTACTCATTCAACCACCCCTCTCGTCAGCTTTGGGAATCCTCCCACAGGTGATGACTGCAACAGTGAAACACGAAGAACATGGTACAGTTGTGTACACTTACCATAAATGTAGATGTTAGAGTGTATTCACTGTTGCAGTCCTGGTGTCCCACCCTCCTTTCCCCTTATATCTTCTTTCTTTGGGGAGACATAAGTTTCTAATGGTGGCTTTTAGCCACCAGGACCACTTTACCATGTTTACTTGGGCCTGTGACTGGTTAGGGCAAGAAAAACTGATGTAATGACGTTGGCTGCCTTCCTTTATAGCACTGACGACCTGACATCAGACAGCAAGCGGCAGCAGCTGACGCAGAAAAACATTGACTGTGGTATTTGGGCCGGTCGAGGGCTACCATAGCAGGGATATGTGATGACTGCAACAGTGAATACACTCTAACATCTACATTTATGGTAAGTGTACATAACTGTACTTTGCCAGTGCCCGCACTTTTCCCTTCTCCCCATCCAAGATTAGCACACCTGTCGTCCCTTGTGAGCACCTCAGACACCCATGTTACTAAGCAAACATGGGTCACCAGTGGCATAGCCAGGCCTTTATCCCTCTGTGCCATGGTGCTGACTCTGTCCCAGATGCTGTTGGCGTAATATGATAAGTCATCCATGTGAAGGATGTCTTCTGTAAGTGGTCATCTTTGAGGACTTTATGCTTCCATAGGGCACAGGAGATTTGTCCTTGCATTTCATTGAACGTTTTCCCTGTAGAGTCTACGTTGTTTGCAGTAGATTTCAGAGTTACAGATCCTCAAGTTCAAGAAATACTTTTTTAATTTCTGTATTTTATTTTGGACATTCCTTGATAAAATGCTGAGTCATGTGAAGTTTTGTTGGAATTCAAAACACTAACTTGTCTCGGTGCTTGGCCTCTTGTCATACTGATTGTCCATTGACTTCAAGTAATTTTCACACTCGAAGACTGCATCAGTTATTCATCTTGCTTGCCTTCAAAGTTGCGGAAGCTCATTTTGCAAGTAGCTACTGACCAATCTGAGAATCAATTGTATTGTATTCTGCTACTTCAGATGTGAAAATACTCCATTTTTTGCTTCTTAGTGGTTTGAGATCTGTCTTCTTGGTCTAGAACTGATTTGTTCAAGACAATTTTGGCAAGACCACATGGGCAGTAGATACATACCAAGCTTTGGTGATTTCAGCATTAGTTATTCAGAGGTACAGAGGAGTCTGTTGCATTAGAATGAGGAGGTATGCTTCCTTGGAAAAAAATAACCATTTTATTGCCCGTTTAGTTGCTCCCTGTTAGCCGAATGGCCTTTGCAAGCTTGCCTTTGATGGAGTGGTCTGTGCCTGTTTTGTGAGGGATTTACTTCAAGGGGAACAGTGCTGCTTGTGGAGTTAAGTTACATGAGTGAATGGCATCCCCTGTATTGTGTGTATTGTACATAACGCTTCTTGATGTCTAGTTAGAATGTATGTAGCTTGGCTGTGTGTAGTTGGCAATTTGCTGGATCACTGGAACCTTCTTATCCACAAAAAGCTCAATTTTAATTTAAGAGTGAAACACCCAATGTCTTGTGAAGAACACAAGGGCCCAAAAACCTTAATCAAAAGAATAAACTGGGCATCGAGGAGGGCATTGGGCTCAAAAACCTTAAAAGGTTAAACTGGTCATTGTTGAGAAGGACATTACTTTAGGCCCATGGATTTTCAGGCTTTCATTCCTGACAGAAAACATCAGCAGTAATGTTTTGCCTCTCCTATTTTTAGTGTTATTTTTACCCATTCCCAGTGTATGTTAATTGTTTGCAGTAGCAGAATATGGGGAAGTTGCACACATTTTTCCTAAACAGGGCATTTGGGTTTACATTATTTGAGCAGCTTCGGTCTATGCAGAGTGCTAGGTTTCTTTTGAAGTGATATACTTTGTTGCAGTCTCATCGCAGGTACCTGCTACAGTGTGCTTCTCCTTGGGGAAGGCTTCTTTTGCATTAAATTATTTAGTAACTATATTATCTCAGCACAGCTGACTTAAGCTGCTTGTTTTGCTGTGTCAAATTAAAGCTAGAGGGTGTCAGAATGCCTCACGACTCATATGCTTCTGTGAATTGGAAGGCATCAGTAAGTTATAAATGACAGCAGTGGATCTGTCTGGGATTGTCGGAGACTAATCTTTGACCAAGTCTTCTTTTAACCATCACCCTCGATTCAGACAGCCTGAGTAAGGGGTCTACCAGGGACAAACACAGCTGAGAAGGAGAGGAAGTGGGTAGCCTTAGAGGGCCATTTATGGGCAGTCATTTGTAACATTTTTTGTCCCTCCTAGCAGCATTGTATTTGTAGGAGTTCTGTTTCCTGAAAGCTTTGCTAACTTGTTTAACAGTGTATATTTGACAGCATCTACATCATTATTTTTAAGCCTTATGTCATTTGCATTTTTGTTCACAGGGTATGGCATGTGTCGGCCGCACCAAAGAATGCACCATTGTTCCTTCAAACCACTATGGACCCATACCAGGCATTCCTGTTGGCACCACTTGGAAATTTAGAGTACAGGTATGCAAGTGGAAATATGCTACATATAATAGGATTGTCAGTAGCAATTTACTTCTTGTTTGTATATTAAATATGCGTGTTTTATGCTAATTTATGTAGCTTCCACATATTCTTTGAGGGTGGTGGCTGCATTTGTAGTCATGTCTGTGACATCAGATACCAAGAATGGAAAACTCCTGAGTTGTCCACACTTCTACTGAAGGAGGAAGGGAGGATATTGCTGTTATTTTGAAAGCAGGCAGTACGCACCGCTTAATAATTTTGATGCAAGAATTTCTTGGAGGTGGCTACATTCAGGTTTGCCGTCTCTATTCCTGGTGCTGCTTCAGATGTTGGAAGTGAGAGCAGCCAGTAACTTCTGCTCAAGAATCTTCAGATATTCAAACTGTATTCTTAGGGGCTTTTGTAAGAGATGCTAGCTGTTCCTTGCTGTCCTCACGTCCATATCTGGAAGTGCATACACAGCTGAGTTTGTTCCCCAGTCACATAAGTTAGAGTAATGACAACAGCTTTGTCATGATGTCATGCAAGAGTGATCACTGCTGAGCTGTGTCCTTCTGTCTCCCTTTTTCTGCATTAGGTTGTGAGAAGGGTCCGGCTTGTAGTAGTAAGAGAGATGGTGGTGGCAGCATGGGGAGGTGGGGTGCGTGTAAATACCTGGTTTTGCATTTAACTTCTCTAAGTAATGTAAATACATTTTGCCGTTTTACTTGTCTGAGTAACGTTGTTTGCTAGTATTTTAAACTGTCTTACTAACTAGAAACATGAAACACCAAACTACCACACATTATCCACAGTGGCTTTAAACAGAAACTAAAAACGAAGCATCCGAGCCAGAAAAAATTAGTCTAAGATGCAGGAAGTAATCAATTTAATAGTTAAAATGTAAATAAAACTCTGGTTAAGTGCTTTAACATTGAACCTCTTGTTACAAATACTTTCTCTTTTAAAAGAAGTCACATGACATAAATCAGGTGACACTTAGTGATTGCCCTTTAAAACCTTTTAAAGGTGCAAATCTTAAATGTAAAAAAATGCAGCTGATTTAAATACATTAAAAGACAGTCTTTCTACTTAAAATAAAAAAAAAAATAATGCAACTTAAAAGCTTGCATTTTGCTAAAAATGTAAAAAAAAAAAAAAATTAGGATAGTTCATAGGACTTTGTATGTTAAGCTGTATATTTAAAAGTGTGTGAAAAGTGTATTGGTAAACTAGATTTTAGCAGGTGTCATTATACATGGGTTACAACTTTGCAACTCTTTAGCTAAGAGTGCTGGTAACTGAAAGTTGTTCATTTAACCCTGGTGGTTTAGTTGCATTTAAGAGCAGATGATCTTCGTGTTTAATTGTTGCAGTCATCACCTGTGGGGTATCCCTGCTGTGGTAGCCCTCGGTCGGCCCGGATACCAGATTCGGTGTTTTTCTGCATCAGCTGCTGTCGCTTGTAGACTGACGTCAGATTGCCAGTGCTATAAAGCAAGGCAGCTGACGCCATTACATCAGCCCATAGCAGAAGCAGTTTGCAAGCGTGACGGTCAGTCCCTACAAGAGCTCTGATTACAGCTGAAAATGTCTGTCTAAAGCTAAGTAACCCGTTGGGGATCCTTTTTTCTTGCACTAACCGATGTCCGAAAAAGTTAACAATTGTCTCGCCTGTGGAAAGCAGATCCCACACCGAGACTTCATTCATAATGCATCACTTGTTTAGGCCCAGACCATGACGTACCCCTTTGCCGGTTCTGTGCCGTCTTTAACACAAGAACCATTCGCCGTAGAGCTCTTATTGTAGACAGATATTTTCATCCTCTGTCTTCACAAATGGTGTCAGTCAGCCAACAATTCGTAGACATTCCAAAAAAAGGTAGAGACAGACCACACACGGCTAAGCCTTCCGACGACTCTACTGCTAAGCAGGTCGTCAGCTCTCCTGAATTCAGTGAGCAACTTTCGCAGCCCCTGATGCTTGGTACAGTATCTACGCTGGCCTGTACCGAGACCCTTTTGGAGTCTGGTATGCTGCAGAAATCTTCATCTTCCAAGTCTTTGCTTGTCTCTGCCTCAGTTGAGTCCGGAGCCGCAACACAGGCACCAGCTTCCAAGGAGACATATCACACTACCGATTCTAGACAGCTGACGTCTTCTCATCCAGCTACCATTTCTCTCAGACCGATGGATACCCTTAGGCCTAGAAGCCAGGCCACTCCTAGAAACTCTACCTCTAGCCGCAATCTTACTCCTGCTCCACCACCTCAAGCCCAAATGCTTAAGATGATGGAGGATGTTATCACCCTTATCAGAGGCAGTCAGGCCGCAACTTCTAAAAGGAAAAGACACCCTTCTCCTGAACTAATGACAGAGCAAGATTCTGAGGAATCTGATTATTCAGATTCCTCCCTCTGATCCCCTGTATAAGGGCCGGGATGTTCTTCGCGTTTCACTGTTGCAGTCATTACACTTTGGTTATCCTGCTGGCAGGCTACCCTCAGTCAGCCTGAATTCCAAAGTTTAGGTCCGGCGTCGGTTGCTGTCGCCTCTTCCCTGACGTCAGTGCGCCAGGGGTATAAGATGCAGCCGATGCCATTTTCTTCAGTCTTTCTTGCCGTGCGGTGCCCGAAGCATAAGCAGTTTGCAAGTGCCGGTCGGCCGACTCCTGAGATTTTCGTGTTCGAATTTCAGATCCGAAGTCTTCATTAAAAGCTAAGTACCCCGTTGGGGAAACTTTTTTCTTGCTCCAGACCGATATCAGAAAAAGTTAATAATTGTATTTCTTGTGGGAAGTAAATACCTCATAAGGACTTTCATTCTTACTGTATTCCTTACCTAGGCCCTGACCACTATGTTGCTAGTTGTCAGTTTTGTGCTAGATTTAATCAATGCACTATTAAGCGTCAGTACGATTTTGCATTACACTATTTTGGCAGAAGATTTAATTATACGATGTCGTCGGATAGCCATCCGACTACCGGAATTCGCAAGAAACGCAAAGAAAAGGACAGGAATCCGAGGTTCAAAATCGACAGAGACTTCTTCTAAGCCAGTTGCCGGTTCGCCGGTTCTCAGTGAGGCGCCTTCGGAGCCCCTGCCGCCCGCTACTTTAAACCCGCAGGCCGCTACCGACTCCCACGTGGAGTTGCCTAAGCCGCTGGAAGCTCAAGGTATTGGACCTTTGGAGACTATTCCCTCAGATGGGTCCAGAGCCGATGAGCAGGCATCGGCTTCGAGGGTGTTTTCAGAAAAACTCAATTATACATTAAAATGACTTCAGCTTCAAAGGCAAAGACTAAAGCACACTTAAAGACAAAGAAACAAGTACAACAGCCTCATGGACAGGCCTCCATGCCCAAAAAACAGATGCTCAAAATGGCCGAAGACTTAATTACTTTGATCAGGGGTTCCCATCCCCCACCTGATAAAAGGCCTAGGCAAGAGACAGGATATGAATCTTCAGATCAGGTTTCCATTTCATCTGATTCCTCTTCTGAACAGGAATACTCTCTTCCTCCCTATGAGGATTCTGATGCTGAAGAATCTATCCCTTCAGCCTCTCCTCCTGAGGATTACTCTTTTGGGGAAACCTTGCATACCATAAGGGAGCATTTCCACTGGGAGAGCCAAGATTTTTCAGAATCTAAGAAAAGACTCAGAGACTTCCTTTTACTACCACAACACAGGCTCCTAGCTATTTCACCTGTGCTAGACATTGTTGATGTATTTTCAGAGTCCAGTCTGACCCCTGACTCCTTATCTCCAGCTCCTGTTACGCCGGATAGGTACTACAGGGTTCCTGACTCTCGTAAATTCCTTTTCAAAAACCCTGCTGCTGACCCAGAAACTCTCCGAGTCCCAGAGGGGTCAAGGCTTCCACTGCAAGAAACCCTGCCCCCTCTGACAGAGATTCTAGGGCATTGGATAGATGGGGAAAAAAGATTTACACTTCCGTTACCTTGGCTATACGGGCTTTAAATTGTCATTTTCATATGCTCAAATATCAGCAGTATATTATGTCACTGCTTAAACAGAAAATGTTGACAAATTCTGAATGTGCAGAAAACAAAGAAATGCAGGATTTATTGCATGCAGCTGAACAAGTTGGAAAGCATACTTTGCAATCTGGTTTTGATTCTTTGGAGGCCTCCTGCAGAGCCGCTGTTACGGGTTCTGTCATCAGGAGGCATGCTTGGTTAAAGGAACAAAGTCTGCCTGATCATGTCAAAGCAAAATTATTAGATGCTCCATTACAGCATGATACTTTGTTTGGTGTTAAAGCAGAAGAGGTGTTAAAGAAAATGGAGGACAAAGCTAAATCTATGCAAACGGTTAAGGATTTCTTTTTTTTTTAAAACAAGTTTATTATTTTTAACATACAAAATAAATATCATAACAATCTTATACAAGCAGTTAAAATATAAATGGTTATAACATTTGATAAAACAACCAAAGTATTTACAGAGCCATCCACTACAAATCAAATCAATTAAACTGTAACATCTTACTAATGAAACTAAGACTTTTTTAACAGATTTTGTAAAGTATCCCATATATTATAGTAAGACGTTTTTCTAATGGTTCTTGACTTTATTGTCATTAGTTCCATATGACGCACTTCAGTCATAACATTTTTAAATTCATTAAATGAAGGAGGAGTATCTGAAATCCAATTTCTGGTTATTTTTTTAGCCACTGCTAGAATAGACCATAATAAGGGAAGTTTAACTTTTTTAACACTTTTAGGAACAGGGGTGTTAAATGATATAAGTGATTTAGAGACTATGAAATTATCTGTGAAAAGAGCCTGCAAAAAATCATTGATTAACATCCAATATTCCTTCAATTTTATACAGTCATAAAACATATGTGCCCAATCAGCATTTATTTCTACATTACATCTCTTACATATGTTGTCTTTATTGTTTATTTTATTCATCATTAAAGGTGTATAGAAAGATCTATGTAATTTCCAGGTAAAAAGTCTCCAATTAATGGAAGAAGTAGTTTTATAAGCAGATTCCAATATATATTGTTTATCTTGTTGTTTTGGTGATTCACCATTAATGGAAATGAAATAATTCCAGTAATTATCTGAACTATAATAGGTTTCATCTCTAATAATTTTATGTATGTGTGAGAGCTTACCTTTATCAGAAACCCTATGTTGTAAATTTAATATCAAGTAGTCAATCAGAATTGGGACAGATTCTTTAACTGTTAAAGACATTAAATCAAGTTTATTAATAAGATGTCTAAAAGTCTGAATCTCTAACCAACATGTTTCTCAAAAATCAAATTCTTGCTTTAAGAAGTCTAAATTTTTTGCTTTATTGTCAGACAGCAACTGATACCAATACTTTAAATCATTCTCTGTGACTAGAAGAATTCTTTCAGAGGTGGATGATAAAAGAATACCTTGTGTATACATTATAGGGAATAAGATAAAATTCCATTCCTTATATTTAGGATGCATAAATATAAAATTATGATATCTAATAATAATATTTAATGGGTAACTAGCTATATATTTTGGTGTAATAGATGAGGTACAAAATTCTTTTAGTAACCATAACATGGGATTGTTTACAATAGTATTTTTGTGTATTAATGATATTTTCGTGAAGTGAATGCTAATTAGTTCCCAATATTCCTTCCATTTTGCAACATATGACTGATCTATTAGCAAAGTAATAACTTTTATAATAGAAGAGATAGCATATAAATTAAAGTCTGGAAATGATATGCCCCCTTGAGACCAACTATTAGTATGTTTCTTTAATGCAATCCTAGGTCTATTAGGTGCCCATAAGAAATTTAACATTTATGAATTCAATTTCTTAATAATTATTTTTGTAGGTGGGAGTATTATTGATTGTATTATGTATTCTTCGGGAATATTATCATTTTAATAATTGTGAGTCTTTCTTCCATGGTAAAAAACATATTGTTCCAGCTATTGAAATGATTTTGTATATTATGAAGACAGTTACGATTATTATGTATAATGGATTTAATATCTTTAGTTAATATTATGCCTAAATAAGTTATTTGACCTGAATTGGGTATGTATTTGAAAAAATCATTAGTGAGAACATTTTTCCCTGTGTATATTGGTAATATTTTAGTTTTTTCTTCATTAAATATCAAACCAGAAATATTCTTGAAATCTGTCATCTTATCAAATAATGACCGCATAGAAGAATTTGTTCCTGCTGATGTAATTAGAACATCATCTGCAAAAAGTTGGATTTTAGATATTGTATTTTCATCTATATCAAATCCTTCTATATCAATGCTGTTTCTAATCAAATTAGCCCAAGGCTCCATTATTAAAGTAAATAATAATGGTGAAAGTGCACACCCTTGTTTTGTACCTTTTAATATGGGTATTTTTTGTGAGACATATGTTCCTATCTTAATGTAAGCCAATGCTCCTTTATATAGATGTTCAATTAAATTCACAAATGCATCAGAGAAATTTGTACACTTCAATAAGATAAACAAGTAGTCCCAACTTACTGAGTCAACTTATATCAAGACTAATGAGTGTTAAGTCTTTCTTTTTTCTACGGTTAAGGATTTCTTTTAGGTTCATCCTCCAAGATTTAGCAGACACTGGCCTACAAAGAATTGGTCCTTTCCAGTGTCAGACAGACCACACAGGGGCAGATACAGACGCCCAAGAGGCAGATCCCAGCCCCAAGGTTCTTACAGGTCTAAACAATGGGGTGCTTCTACCTCCAAAAACGGAGAAGACAAATCACAGCCATACAGGAAACAGTCCCAATGACTTCCCCCTGCCTGCACCAAGCACTTATCTTCTGGCAGCACCTTTAGGGGGAAAACTAGCACTTTTTTCTCAAAACTGGCACATAATAACCCAGGACAAATAGGTCCTAGGCATAGTGTCACAAGGCTACAAGTTTCACTTCCATACCCTGCCAAGGACAAACGGTTGGCCAGACCTGCCAAAACATCAATGGGCAGAGGCACAAAAGCAAGTCTCATCGCTCATGGACATGAGGGCCATTCAACGAGTACCAGAGCAAGAGCAGGGACAAGGATTTTATTCAAGACTGTTTTTGGTACCAAGAAAGGACAAGACCTGGAGACCAATACTGGACCTATCTATTCTAAACACATATCTGGATATACCAAAATTAAAAATGTTGACTCTACAGCAACTTCTGCCTGTGCTGGGCAAGAAGGATGGGCTTGTGACTTTAGACCTGAAAGAGGCATACCTGCATGTCCCAATCAGACAAACATGCAGAAGATACCTCATATTCAAAGCTGGCTCAATGCACTGCCAATTCTCTGCACTGCCCTTTGGCTTATCTACTACACCCAGGGTCTTCACAAAGTGCCTGGCACCAGTAATTGCATTCTGAAGACAAAGAGGAATACAAATATATCCTTACTTGGACGACTGCCTCATTCAAGCAGAGAACAAGGACATTCTACTACAGCATCTGGCGTTTGTAAAGAGATTTCGAACAGGCCTAGGGTACACAGTCAACGAAAAGAAATCAAAACTAGTACCCTCTCAAGAGATAATATTCCTGGGTGCAAGCTTAAATACAACTGTCCAGATGGCTTATCTCACGCCAGACAAAGGCAACTGATGATCTATTTCAACCTGTTGGCAACAAAGACCCAGTTATCTGCAAGAAAAATTCTGCAGGCTTTGGGCTTCATGTCATCCTGCACTCTACTAATTCCATATGCGAGACTGCATATGAGGAAACTTCAATGGTACCTAAAAAGTGTTTGGACTCAACATTGCCACAGCCTGGAAAAAATAATTACCCTCATTCCCTGCCTGCTACAGGAGTTTCGTTAGTGGGCGAAGGTTTGTCACCAGAACAAGAGACAGCCATTCACTTTACCCCCAGCCAGGCAGACATTAACAACGGATGCATCAGATTATGCCTGGGGGGCCCACATGGCAGGAAGATGTATTCAAGGCACATGGTCTGCAAACCAAATGCATCTACATATTAATCAAAAAGAGATGCTAGCTGTTCAGAATGCCCTGACAGCCTTCAAGGACCTACGTCATCCGGGACAACTACTGATAAAGACAGACAACACCACGGTCATATGGTATATAAACAAGCAGGGAGACACTCATTCTTACACCCTTTGCAGACTAGCCATGACTTTGTGGGACACAGCATTGGCTTACCTAGTACATCTGCAGGCACAATTCCTGCCAGGAAAGATAAATACTCTGGCAGACGAACTAAGCAGAAACCTCATGGATCCCCAAGAGTGGAAATTGGATCCACAAGTCTTCAGCATGATAACAAGGAAATGAGGTTGCCCGGATATAGATCTATTTGCCTCTCCTCACAACTACCAAGTAAAAAGATTCTGCACAAGGAGTTATCACAGACAAGCATGGAAAGTGGAAGCCCCATCTTTCAGCTGGAAAAGCTTAGCAGTATATGCCTTTCCTCCACTGCCTCTCCTCCCCAAGGTATTCCTAAAGGTCAGACAAGAGAAGCCAAAGATGATGCTGATTGCCCCAGACTGGCCCCGCCAGCACTGGTACCCAATCCTAAGGAATTTGTCTCCATGCCCGGCTTGGACCTTGCCTCAAATATGTCATCTGCTATCCCAACAAAACAATCCGATCCTGCACAGCCAACTAAAGACCTTAAATCTGGCAGCATGGCGGATAATGTAGTAATACAAAACGTGCCTCTCACTAAAGCTTTAATGGATGTCATTTTGGAGGCCAGAAGGCCTAGTACCAGAAAATCTTATGCTGGAAAATGGAAGAGATTTTGTGCTTGGAACCAGGCACAAGGAATTGACACAGCTGCACCAAATAGTCCACAGATTTTGCAATACTTAACTGAGATGCTGGACAAAGGCCTATCCTTTTCATCAATTAAAATTCATGCCTCTGCCATTTCAGCTCATTACAATACATAACCACCAATTTTCTCTCATCTCTTTAGTTAAGGCAGTACCTCAGTGAAGCCAAAAACTTAAGGCCTCCAAGGAGATCACCAATACCTGCATGGGACCTCAGTTATGTTTTGGAAAAACTCACCCTGCCTCCTTTTGAGCCAGCCGCTGCAGATGATTTAAAGTTTTTATCTTGGAAAACAGCTCTGCTCCTAGCAATAACCTCTGCAAGATGAGTCTCAGAGCTACAGGCACTCATGGCTGTGGAATCTGTTATCATTTTTTATCCAGAGAGGGTTTCTCTGAGGACAAACCCGACATTTATTCCTAAGTTAGTGTCCATCGTGGCCCTTAACCAAACTATTCACTGCCTACTTTTTATCCAAACCCACAGAATAAGGGGTAGAGAATTCTGCATTCTTTAGACATACACAGATAGCTACGCGTCTACTTGAACAGAACCAAAGCTTTCAGAAAGACAGAGCAACTACTAGTGGCATATGCTGCAGGATCACAAGGAAAGTCTATCTCAAAGCAGACTATTTCAAAGTGGATAGGCCACTGCATTTGTTTCTGCTATTCACAACGTGGCAAGCCAGTGCCTAAGGGGCATTAGGCCACATTCAGCCAGAGCAGCAGCCACTTCAGCAGCCTTCCTCAGGGGAGTACCAACCAAAGACATTTTAGAGTCTGCTACCTGGAGTTCAGTGCACACCTTTACAAAGCACTATCATTTACCACTCTACTCTAAATCCAGGGCAGTGTTTGCCGCTGCAGTTCTGCAGGGCCTCATAGCTGCTCCTAATGCTATTTAGCTCCAGCCTCCCAACCTTAGCTTTGGGATTCAACCCAAGTGTAATGACTGCAACAGTGAAACACGAAGAACATAGTACAGTTGTGTACACTTACCATAAATGTAGATGTTCGAGTGTATGCACTGTTGTAGTTCAGGTTACCCACCCACCATCCCCCATATCTTTGCTGCAACTTGTCTGCTCTTCTCTAACCTATACAACCTATGTGGTGTATTTGCTTGTAGATGAAGGTGTTATATATTTTGGTGCATGCATATTTTATTGGCATATTTTTCAGCCTACCCTTTTGGGGGCACCTGACATCTGGGGCAAGAAAAATTGAAGAAAATGGTGTCGGTTGCATCTTTTATACCCCTGGCGCACTGATGTCAGGGAAGAGGCGACAGCAACCGACGCCGGACTTAGACTTTGGAATTCAGGCTGACTGAGGGTAGCCTGCCGGCAGGATAACCCAAGTGTAATGACTGCAACAGTGACTACACTCGAACATCTTCATTTGTGGTAAGTGTACACAACTATACTTTTCTCTGGTAGGCAGGGGCCTGTGCCAAGAACAAGGGTCTCCCCTTCATCCTGCGGCCTACTGGGCAGACCATCACCACCGCCTCAGACATTGCTTGGGGTGCTCACCTAACAGTCAGGTGCACCTGAGGTCTTTGGGATGCCCAGCACCTTTCCTTACATATCAACCAGAAGGAAATGATGGCAGTACAAAAGGCTCTGACATCCTTCCAACCCCGTCTCAGGCCAAGGGTTCTCCTTATCAAACCAGACACCACAGTAATGTGGTACAAAGTGAACAGGGAGGGCCCTAATCTTACCCTTCGTGCAGGCTAGCCATGAACCTCTGGCTGACTGCCTCCTCCATGGGATTGCACCTAATAGCCCAATACCTACCAGGGATCAGCAACACCCTGGCTGACCACTTAAGCAGAAACTTACTGGACCCCTACGAATGGTAGCTCCACAGAAATATCTTTTTGCAAGTCACTCAGGAGTGGGGAAATCCAGAGGTGGATCTCTTTGCTTCGCACCTCAACCACCAGCTAATGAAATTCTGTACCAGGGAGTATCACCACTTAGCGTGGAAGGTGGATGCATTGACCTTCCCCTGGAACTCCCCTCTTTGTGTAAGCATTCCTTCCTCTTATTCCCAAGGTACTGATCAATATATGGGAGGTGGGACCAAAGGCCATCCTCATTGCTCCAGATAGGCCCAGACAGCATTGGTACCCCTTGCTGCGCAGCCTGACATCACAGCCTCCCAGGCAGCCTCCCCTGATCCCACACATCTTGACTCAAGTGGGGGGGAGGGATGCTGCACCCAAACTTGCAGACTCTCAAACCGTCAGCATGGCTAATACTCTAAAGGCAAGCAAGGGGCACCTTTTAAGCAAACAGGTCCTAGATATTATCACAGAGGCCAGATGGCCCAGCACCAGAAAATCTTACACAGGGAAATGGAAAAGATTCTGCTCCTGGAGCCAGTCCTGAGGGGCCAGTTCCTCACAACCTTCTGTCCCTCTTATCCTGGACTATCTAGTTGAGTTGCTCAATAGTGGCCTCTCCTTCTCTTCAGTTAAAATCCACGCCTCCACCATTTTAGCAGACCAGCCCCTGATGTCCTTCAAGGATGCATCTGCAGTCCTTACATATGGGTTGTCCTGCCTCAGGCAGCCCTTCGGTCGGCCGGATTCCAAAGTCTGGGTCTGGCGTTGGCTGATGTCGCCCTTTCCCCGACTTCAGAGCACCTGGGGTATAAAAGCGTCAGCCGACGTCATCTTCCCCAGTCTTTCTTGCCGCATGGTGCCCGAAGCAGAAGCAGTTCGCAAGTGCCGGTCGGCCAGCTCCTGTAACTTCAGCTACCGAAGTCTTCAAAAGCTAAGTACCCCGTTGGGGACTCTTTCTTGCCTCAGCCGATGTCAGATCAAACGCTTAAAGTTAATAATTGCTTAACTTGTGGGAAACAAATACCTCATAAGGATTTCCATTCTTACTGCCTCCCCTGCCTAGGCCCAGACCACGACGTCTCAGCCTGTACAGCCTGTGCTTCCTTCAATCGACACACTCTTAGGCGTCAGGCGGAGTTTGCAGAGGAATTTTTTGGGGCTAGTTACTGTTACAATATGCCGTCGGAGACTCCGACTTCTCATTTAACCAAAAAACGGAAGGACAAGGACCGACACACGCGGACCGAAACCACGCCTAGGCCTACCGCGAGTGTCTCGGTCTCGGCTGAAACTGAGTCCTTGGTACTTCCGACCGTCGAAACCGCACACCCGACAGCCTCATCCCCGGAGGCCTCTTCTGAGTCGGTTATAGAATTTCCCTCAGAAACCGGTGTTCTGGAAACATCCGACACCATTTCTCTAGACAAAACTACGCCAGCACGTGGAGCAGCCAGGCCTCCTGCATCCATGTCCATAAAGGCATTCACAAGGGCTAAAGCTGCTAAACAGCCAAAATCTCTGCCTCCCAAGACTGTTCCTCAGGGATCCACTACCGGTTCACAGATTTTAAGTTTAGCTGAGGACTTTATTTCCTTAATTAGGGGCTCTCAGCCACATCCGGACAGGGGCTCTCAACCTCCTCTAGACAAAAGGCCCAGGGTTGAGCCCACTGATCCCCAGTCATCTGATGAGGCCTCAGATGGCTCTGCTCTATCAGACTACCAGGAGGAGGCCTTTACGGCCTACGAGGATTCTGATGCAGAGGAATCTATTCCCTCGGCCTCCCCTCCTGAAGAGCTGTCCTTTAGGGAGACCCTTCACTCCATGAGAGAGCATTTCAAATGGCAGGGCCAGGAATTCTCTGATTCCAGGAAGAGATTAAGGACTTTTTTGCATTTACCTCAGCATAGACCTGTGGCTATTCCTCCTGTTTTGAATGTCATTGATGATGTGTACTCTGAGTCTAGCATTTCCCCTGACTCCCTTCCTCCGGCTCCTGTCAAACCCGATAGGTACTACAGGGTCCCGGACTCGCATCATTTCCTTTACAAGGCCCACTCTGCTGACCCAGAAACTATTTCCCAGAGCCCTAAAGGGGTTGCAACTGCCACTACTAAAAATCCACTCCCCTCTGAGAGGGAGTCCAGGGCTTTAGAGAGATGGGGTAAAAAAGTGTATACTTCTTCCACTCTTTCTGTGAGGGCATTAAATTGTCAATTCCATATGATACAGTACCAAGAGTATTTGTTAGATGAATTGCATTAAAACTGTCTTCTCCTGAACCCCTAGATCGCAAGTCACTTCAGGATCTGGTACATAACTCCCAACAGGTTAGCAACCATTTCTTGCAGTGTGGTTATGATGCATTGGAAGCTTCATGTAGGTCAGCAATGACAGGTGCAGTCGTACGTAGGCATGCTTGGCTGAGGAACAAACTCTGCCAGATCATGTTAAAGCAAAGCTTCTGGATGCGCCACTGGAAAAGCAAAAGTTATTTGGCTCCACTGCTCAGGAGGTCTTAAAGAAATTTGAGGAAAAGGCTAAATCTGTACAAACAGTCAAAGATTTTCTCCAGGTCCAACCACCAAGATTCAGCTGAAATTGGCCTTCTAAGAATTGGTCCTTTCCAGACACAGAGAGATTTCAAAGAGGCAAGAACAGGCGTGCCAGAGGTAGAGGGCAAGCTAGAGGCTCCTACAGAGGACGTCAATGGCAGCCTCCTAACCAGAGAGGTAGTGCAGGACCTACAACTGCTGCACAAGGACAGACTCAATGACTTTACCTTGACCCCGCCAACCAGGGCTCAATTGGAAGCACCTTTGGGCGGAAAGCTATCTTTATTCTCAAAAAATTGGCACAGTATTACAAGGGACAAATGGACACTGTAAATAATAGACAAAGGATACAGGTTCCATTTTCATACATTACCAAAAAGAAAAGGCATGCCAAACCTGCCACCGAATCAAAGGGCAGAGGCTTTAAAACAAATTTCCAACCTATTGCAAATGAAAGCTATAGAAAAGGTTCCTCTCACAGAACAAGGCCAAGGATTTTATTCCAGACTATTCCTTGTCCCAAGAAAAGAAAAACAATGGAGGCCTATTCTCGACTTGTCCGCACTGAATACTTATCTCATTGTGCCAAAATTAAAAATGCTGACCCTATAGCAACTCCTTCCCATGCTGGGCAAGGGGTCTTGGCTGGTAACTCTAGACCTCAAGGAGGCATACCTGCATGTCCCTATCAGACAAAGTTGCAGAAGACACCTCAGATTTCTTGCAGGTTCAGAGCGTTATCAATTCTCAGCATTGCCCTTTGGCTTATCTACTGCGCCCAGAGTATTCACGAAATGCCTGGCATCAGTAATTGCACACTGCAGACTTCAGGGGATTCAAATATACCCATATCTGGACGACTGCCTTATACAAGCGGACAGCCAACAAACTTTGGTAAAACACTTGAATTATGCCATCCGCCTACTTCAGGCCTTGGGATACACAGTCAACATTCACAAATCAAGACTTGTTCATCCCAAAGAATAACTTTTCTGGGTGCGAAACTAGATACAACCACCCAAATGGCTTTTCACACAGAAGACAAATAAAGACAACTACCGGATTATTTCGAAAATCTGACAAAACAAACTCAGCTGACTGCAAGGAAAATCCTGCAGGCCCTGGGTTACATGGCATCTTGCATTCTACTGATTCCACAAGCAAGGCTACATATGAGGAAACTACAATGGTACCTAAGGAGTTTATGGTCTCAGCACAATAACAGCCTAGAAGCTTTGATACCACTCATTCCATGCCTCCAAAAGGAATTTCTGTGGTGGGCTCAAGCAAGCCAGTCAAACAGGGGTCTGCCCTTCAGCAAACCAATAACCAGCCAAACCATTACAACGGACGCTTCAGACCATGGATGGGGAGCACACGTGGGGGGCAGATGCATTCAAGGACTATGGTCACAGAAAGAATTGCGCATACACATAAACCAAAAGGAAATGCTGGCAGTGATACATGCAATCGAGGCCTTCAAACACTTTCTGCATCAAGGCCACCTGCTAATAAGGACAGACAATACCACAGTTATGTGGTACATAAGCAAGGAGGTACCCATTCCTACCCTCTTTGCGGGCTGGCAATGAATCTTTGGGAACTTACCCTAAAACTCAATATAGAGCTGCAATCCCAGTTTGTGCCAGGAAAAGACAATATACTGGCGGACAGCCTAAGCAGAAATATCATGGATCCACACGAATGGATGCTGCACCCAGACATCTTCCTTCAGATAACACAATCATGGGGGAGGCCGGACATAGATCTTTTTGCCTCCCACCACAACCACCAGCTGAAGAAATTCTGCTCAAGGACATACCGCCCACAAGCATGGAAAGTGGACGCCCTCTCTTTCAGCTGGAATACTCTAACAGTGTATGCATTTCCACCTCTTCCATTAATGACCAAGGTCTTACTGAAGATCAGGACAGAGCAGCCAAAAGTGATTCTGATAGCTCCGGACTGGCCAAGACAGCACTGGTATCCACTGTTAAGGAGCATGTCACATACGAAACCGTGGCCTCTACCACATTGGCCACTTCTTGTGACACAGCACAATTACAAAACTCTGCACTCCAGCCTGAAAACCTTGCAGCTGACAGCCTGGAAAATACCTTGACTCCTCACCAGGATAAAGCTATCCAAGAGAGTGAAGGATATCATCATGGAAGCTCGCCGGCCTTCCACAAGAAAGGCATATTCAGCAAAATGGAAAAGATTTCGCACTTGGAGCACCACAAAGGGCCTAGATGCGACAGTGATGAACATGGCACATATCCTGGAATACTTGGCAGAAATGCTCCACAATGGCCTTTCTTACTCTTCCATAAAAATTCATGCTTCAGCAATTTCAGCAGAATACAATACTGATCCACCTGTCTTCTCTCATCCTCTCCTAAGGCAGTTTCTAAGAAGAATTAAAAACATCAATCCTCCAAGGAAACCACCAGTGCCTACATGGGACCTTAACTTCATGTTGGAAAAATTAACTCTACCTCCCTTTGAACCAGCAGCATCTTCAGAACTACAGTTCCTGTCTTGGAAGACTGCCTTCCTTCTGGCCATAACCTCAGCAAGAAGAGTATCTGAGTTGCAGGCCCTCATGGCAGTACAACCATTTCTTATTTTGCATCAGGACAGAGTCTCATTGAGAACCAACCCTTCATTCATGCCAAAGGTGGTATCCAGGGTCTCATTGAACCAAGCTATTCACCTGCCTACCTTCTTTCCAAATCCACAAAACAAAGGGGAGAAACTTCTGCATACCCTGGACATTCACAGACAGTTGCGCTACTACTTGGACAGAACTAAGACTTACAGAAAAACCGACCAGCTGTTTGTAGCATATGCTGCTGGTGTACAAGGAAAAGCAATTTCCAAACAGACAATTTCAAAATGGATAGGGAATTGCATTCGATTCTGTTACTCTTCATGGCAAAACTGTGCCAGCTAACATTAGACCTCATTCCACCAAAGCCACAGCCACCTCCACAGCCTTCTTAAGAGGGGTGGCTACCAAGGACATTTTAGAAGCTGCTACATGGAGCTCCGCGCATACATTTTCCAAGCATTACAACTTACCCTTATATTCCAGATCCAGAGCAGGCTTTGCTACGGCAGTCCTGCAGGGCATTTTAGCTACACCATCCTTTTCTTAGATCCTACCACCCCCAGCTTGGCTATGGTATTCTACCCATATGTAAGGACTGCAGGATGCATCCTTGAAGGACATAGTACAGTTTTGTACCTACCATAAATGTAGATGTCCGATAGGTATGCATCTGCAGTCAGGTTTACCCTCCCTCCTTCCCCTCTGTGGTATTTCTTGGGTACTTATCCCTCTTATAGCTAGCTGGGGTTATCTATTATGGTGTATTTGTTTTGTATTACTGTGCATGTTTGGAATTTTTTGCATCTCTCCAAATTTAGCCTTCCTTAGAGGGCACCTGGCATCTGGGGCAAGAAAAACTGAGGAAGATGGCGTCGGCTGACGCTTTTATACCCCAGGCGCTCTGACGTCGGGGAAAGGGCGACATTAGCCGACGCCGGACCCAGACTTTGGAATCCGGCCGACCGAAGGGCTGCCTGAGGCAGGACAACCCATATGTAAGGACTGCAGATGCATACCTATCGGACATCTACATTTATGGTAGGTACAAAACTGTACTTTCTCACATCCTTTGATTAAACAATTCCTCAGAGGGGCTTCTAATATCAGACCTCCCAGAAGGCCACCCACGCCAACCTGGGACCTGACTTATGTTTTGGAAAAACTAAACCCTTCAGGAAAACAAACCAACTTCTTGTCAGCTTTGCCCCAGGGGCAGAGAGAAGCCCATTTCCAAGCAAACCATTTCCAAATGGATGTCAGACTGTATTCATTTCTGCTACAGATTACATTGGAAACCACCTCCTAAGTCTATTCATACCCATTCCACTAGGGCAGCCTCCAGTTTCACAGTATTCCTCAGAGAAGTTCTCACCAGGGACATCTTAGAAGCTGCCACCTGGACCTCAGTCCATGCCTTTACAAAGCATTACCACCTTGCTCTTTTCTCTAATTCTAGGGCAGGGTTTGCCTCTGCAATTCTGCAGGACTTGCTTACCCATGCCTAGGTCTTTAATCTTTCCACCCCTCTCCTCAGCTTTGGGAATCATCCCACAGGTGTTGACTGCAACAGTGAAACATGAAGATCATAGTACATTTGTGTACACTTACCATACATGTAGATGTTTGAGTGTATTCACTGTTGCAGTCCTGGTTTCCCTCCCTACTTCCCCCTTATATCCTCTTCCTTAGGGAGACCTAAGCTTCTCAGAGTGGTTTTTAACCACCAGGACCAGTTTTCCATATTTCCTTGGGCTTCAGACTGATTAGGGCAAGAAAAACTGATGTAATGATGTCAGCTGCCTTGCTTTATAGTACTGACTACCTGATGTCAGTCTACAAGTGACAGCAGCTGATGCAGAAAAACATCGACTCTGGTATTCGGGCCGGCCGAGGGCTACCACAGCAGGGATAACGCACACGTGATGACAGCAACAGTGTATACACTCAAACATCTACATTTATGGGAAGTGTACACAACTCTACTTTTCCAGTGCAGTGCTCTATAGGTTAGGGTGTCTTCCCAGTTATTCCCTTTAGGAGACTTTTCACATTTGTCGATGACAAGAAGTAGAATTTTTTTTTTTTTTTACAAATTAACACACTGGGTGGAATCTTTGTAAATGGTGTTTCTGTTGGACTTTTTTAATAAGTATATTGATAAAATGCATCACAGGACATGCAGCTTGCTAAATAGGGTCTATGTTCTATATTCGAACGTCCAAAATGTCAAATACCATATGGTCGACATTTGGAAGTTCGAATATATAATAAAAAAAAGAAAAACACACCTTAACGGTGCGAGCGGGGGGCAAGCCGCTTTGCACCCCACACACACCCCTACTTAAATATACCAGCTCCGAGACCGCACTTCAGTGCAGAAAAGGGAAATTCTCTCATTCTGCACTGTACGGTGCCATTAAAAGTCAATCTTCGAACACTTGAAACGTCGATGATATGGTCTCGACCATATGACGTTTGAATTTTTGACATAGACCCACTAAATATAGTACCCCTGAAGTTTTACAAGAACATAGGCTGATTGCTTATTGCTGTGTATGGTCCTTCACGGTTGTATTTACAGTACTTATAGGCCTCACATTTTGCTATTTTATTTTCTTTATTGGTGTCATAAATTGTCTCAACTGTTTTTCTGTTCTTAAAAATTCCATTTAATATTGTTGCCTCTTCAGTATGTGAAGGTGGGTGTTGTAGCTAATGTGTTGGTAAATGTATCTTTGGCAGTGGTATTGTCTACACTCTTTTAATCATATCTAACAAATATGTGGAAATTTTGTTATGTAAACTGAGTTTTGAGCATCACGTTAGAAATATCCACTGTATCTTTTTTTCTCTTTAGTCACCTTAGTGCATAGTGTAGTTCTTGCTGTTAACGGAGACCACATTCCCCCTTTCTTTTGTGTACATTTCATTTTTTTAGTTGTCACACTAACTCAGTGGAATATTCTACCTCAACATTGTTCATAATTTAACAAGCTCAGCTTTACACACGTCATCTTCACTTACCAGTCCTGATAATCTGGCCTTTTACCAGATTTATTTTTTGCCATAATGAATGGTTGCCATTATAATGTAGGTAAACATTTGAATATGTGGGTTTTCTTTGTAGATGATAAAGCAAAACTTCCTGTTAATATTGCCCCTATAAATTGTAACATTCATGTAATTAGTATATTTGGATGAGTCATCTATGAACCTTAGAAAATCAATGGTCGTTTCTAAATACTTAAAAATAAATAAATTAGTAGATGACTAATACCTGACCATAATAAAAAAAAATCCAAGAAACGTAAATCCAGTTTAATATGTTTGCTGTATATTATTTTAAAAGATGAAGTGGTAAATTGTAACGAGGTTCTGATGAAGTCCTTAATGAAAGATGTAAGATAAAAGCATTTTGTTTTATTTACATTTTTAACTACTAAAGTGATTATTTCCCTGTGTCTGCATCTTGGAACTTGCTTTACTGGCTTGGATACTTTGTTTTTAGACTAATTAGAGTTATGTTACTCATAATGTGTCGGTAGTGTCCTGTAGCATTAGAAAATGCAACTGTATTCTCTGTTTTGTATCCCAACATTAAAAAAAAATCTTTACCCAAAGTGCAGGATTGTACGGCATATGCAGAATTTGATGACATGAGGTCCAGAACATCTTTGATTATAGAATTATATACGAGCCACAGTTCATGACCACTTCAAAAAAAAAAAAAACATATTTATTTTGTATAAAATAATAAAAGCGAACCACAAAGGTTTAAAATACAAGTCACACAGGTTAAACGCTTTCATCTGCTGACTGCAGACTTCATCAGAACACTTCTCCCTTCTGCAATTCCATCTTATATAATTCAATTTAAAAATTATACACCAATGGGAATGTGCACACAATTACCGCTTGCATGAATAAAACATGACCTTAAGAATATTCATTAGCACCAGCAGCTCACTAATAGCTGCCAGCACTTTACTTCTCCTTCCTAAACAACAGGTTAAAACTATATTAACTGCATTACAAAGCACTGTGGCTTAGTGAACTCAAAATATGTAAGATTGCTATGCTACTACACCATATCTTCTTTTCAATGTTATTTATTATTTTTTACTTTATATTTAAACTTCTATTTACTGTAGAGTGAACCTTACAATAAATTACATATATTTCCTAAAAAAATCACATTTGTTCATCCAACCAAATACACCTCAAACCTATTATTTTTCCACTACTTATATGCAAATATATATATATGAAAATACACTAATAAGCATGGTTTCAAACTCTTGCATCCACTATAGGTTTTGTTGGTATATGATCATTCAGCCCTGGTGCCTTGGCTTCATTTAACTTTAATTGCCATTTTACTTTCATTTCACCCAATTTTACCTTAATATTTCCACCTCTATTATTTACTTTCGCCTGTTCAAGTATCCCAAACTTGAATGAGTGGCTATCATCATGTGCCTGTATATGTCTGCTCAAGTAAAAAATATAAGCCCCTTCTAGGTACATGTTTGGGGAAGGTAGGTTATGATACTGGGAAGGAAATGAATATTCAATATAATAGGGCATGTTTAGTAGAGTACAGCCCAAATGCTGAGGTGGTAAAGAGAATTATCCAACATAATTGGAATATTTTGAGAAGTGGTGAAATGGTGTACAGTAAAGTGGGTACTGCACCAAGATATGTGTATAAGACTGGGTATATTTTAAAGAGTAGATTTGAAAGAGGGAATACAGGGTCAGCTTGTGGTATAAAGGATGAATATACTAAGAAATGTGGTCGGTGTCAACAGTGTAAAGAAATTATAGAAGAAAAAGCAATAAGGTTAGGGGATGTAAATCGAACCAACATAAGGTTTAGGAAGAGAAGCTGTCATTCCCAGCATGTCATATATTTGGCGAAGTGTGTGACATGTCCAAGTTTTTATGTGGCAAAGACGGACAGACAGTTGAGGAATAGGATTTACGACCGCACATTGTATCAGAAGAAAAGATTGTAATAATGCTTTGAGCAGGCATATACAGGCACATGAATGAGAGCCACTCATTCAAGTTTAGGATTCTTGAACAGGCCAAAGTAAATAATAGGGGTGGAAATACTAAGGTAAAATTGGGTGAAATGGAAGTAAAATGGCAATTAAAGTTAAATGCAGCCAAGGCACCTGGGCTGAATGATCATATACCAACAAAACCTATAGTGGATGCAAGAGTTTGAAACAATGTTTATTAGTGTATTTTCATATTTATATATTTGCATATAGGTAGTGGAAAAATAATAGGTTTGAGGTGTATTTGGTTGGATGAACAAATGTGATTTTTTTAGGAAATATATGTAATTTATTGTAGGGTTCACTCTAAGGTAAATAGAAGTTTAAATATAAAGTAAAAAATAATGACATTGAAAAGAAGATATAGTGTAGTAGCATAGCAATCTTACATATTTTTGAGTTCACTAAGCCACAGTGCTTTGTAATACAGTTAATATAGTTTTAACCTGTTGTTTAGGAAATAGAAATAAAGTGCTGGCAGCTGTTAGTGAGCTGCTGGTGTCAATGAATATTCATAAGGTCATGTTTTATTCATGCAAGTGGTAATTGTGTGCATGCACATTCCCATTGGGGCATAATTTTTAAATTGAATCATATAAAATGGAATTGCAAAGGCAGAAGTGTTCTGATGAAGTCTGCAGTCAGCAGATGAGAGCGCTTAACCTGTGTGACTTGTATTTTTAAACCTTTGTGGTTCGCTTTTATTCTTTTATACGAAAAAAAAATGTATTTTTATTTTTGAAGTGGTCGTGAACTGTGGCTCCTATTATTAGCATATATAATTCTATAGTAGAGGATTTCGTGGTTGAATATAAGCTTGTTGCGGATTTAAACATCTTTGATTATTTACCTTCAAACTTTTGCAAAGCACTGCTCTTTAACATGTGTGAATTTCTAACCACAGGTGAGTGAGGCAGGTCTGCACAGGCCACACGTTGGAGGGATTCATGGAAGGAGCAGCGATGGTGCTTATTCACTGGTTTTAGCTGGAGGGTTTGAAGATGAAGTGGTGAGTACAGTTCTTTGCACAATATAAAATATAGTCATGTTGATTTTTTTGTCCTTTTACTTCTTTGCAGGTATAGTTTTTCCATGGAAACGAAGAATCGGTATAGTGATTCAGTGGTACAGTGTGACATTCCAAGTGACGCAAAGCTGTTTCCTGCTAGAGGGATTCACATCCCACTGTGCGAGCCTTACTTCTATTCCAAGTACTTATTCTCTTAAAGTCTACATGACTTAGAGATAGACTGTCACTTCTCCCTGTAGTCTGCACAGTGTGATTTGGAATAGCTATTTAGAGCTGTACGAGTCCTATAAAATGCTGATACAGTAATGCCTGCAGTCTAAGGTTAACCTCTTTAAATGGATTTTATTATGCTGCAAGAGCCGTCATTTCCTAAAAACCTGTTATACATCATGCAAGACAAATTCTGACCTCTGGTACTTCATCCAGCCGTCAGAAATGTTCAGAACTGTATAAATCTTGATTCATAACCATGCCTTTACTCTGATTCCATTTGAGGGTAAGGTTTCTGCTGACCACCTCAGTACCCGTTTGTTTTCTGTTTTTTTTTTTTTTTTTTTTTTTTTTTTTTTTTTTTTTTTGCTGCCTGATCTCCTTGCAGTCACTGCAGGAAGGTACATTTTTCTTGATGCTAAAGAAAATGTCAGTGCCAAACTCTCCTGGGTCTGTAATGTGCAAGTTGTCATCAAAACTGCACTGCTGTGATTAACTTTTCTCACTCTGCCTCTGACCACTGCATGACAACACATCTCTTTTTCCACTGTATGACAACACATCTCTTTTACATTAACTTAGCAATGACATTTCCTCCAGTAGTCAGTCTTTGACACATTATTGGTTAATGGGCATGCTGACAGAAGTGAAAGATGCAAAGAACGTAATTTGATGGAAAGTTCGTAGGTTCATCTTTCCAAGGACGTCTAGCATAAGATAGATTAGCAAATAGTAAGAGATTAGAATTGCAAGCAAAGGTCCCCAACACTGGACCCTTTTCAAAGTTTGCTGTTGTGGCCTCCATACTTTGATGGTTCATTTCCTCTTCAAGCAAAAGTCTGTCCACTTTGTATTCTTGCAGTCACATAAGCCATAACATACATTGTAAAGAAGTTCTACCCTGGTCCTAAACTTGGTGGTGAATCACAAAATGAAAATCTAGCCAACATCAAGACCACACACTGTTCAGCCCCTTATTAGAGATGGTTGTTAACTCAGAACACTATGCCCCTTGTTATCTTTATGGTCGGACTCCAGTTTTTAGGAAATTTGCATTACATATACTGGCTGGCAGGAGATAAAGGATGCTTAGTCTGTTTTCATTGTAGGTAATAATCTAAAGCAGTTGTCCCCACCTTACATCCCATCGTTCCTTGACTGCAGCTGTAGTTTATGGGATTAGATCCCAGCACTCATTCTGGAAACTGGTTCTGCATGTCAACCACCTACTTTGTGAAGTACACTTCACTGTAGGAAGGTCCTTCAGTTATTCTTATGTTTATGTTCCTTGTTTATCCTGGAGAACTTTGATACCTCATTTGTATTAAGGATGTGCTTGTGTGTATTCTTGCTCCTATGATTCTGCATTTTGGCTGAAAAGGATCAACTAGCCAACTCTTTTACCTGGTCAGCAAATAGCAAATAAATATATTCTGCTTTCCCTTTGCCATCCTAATCAGTTTCCTCTGTGTATCTTTTCCAATTTTTTTTTTTTGACGCATCCAGAATTTCATGCATTACTCCATGTATGGGCAGACTAGTGCTTGCAAAGGTGACTCTACTTTATTAGGTACAAATCCCATAATTTGTTTGCTTTTTCTGCACTTTTTTTTTTGCTGTGCATATAGTGATGTAGGATTTTTGTAATTGTAATCCTTAAGTTGTTTTAATGTTTTGAATTAGCCCGACTCCCACAGTTGTTCTCTGCCTTAGTTACTTTTCCCCATGCTCAGCACTTTGAATGGCTGAAGGGAAGTCACCACCTTTTAAACAGTGCATTTGATGTCAAGTCTCTCTCTGCGAGCTTGTTGTCCCGTCTGACACTATAGTTTAGCAGTGGGCATAGCTGGCCTTGGGCATCGGCCAACTAGGTGGCTGCCTAGGGCGCCTCTGTAGCAGGGGCACTTTTCCAGTATTTATTTGGTGTAGGTAGACCAGGATGGGGGGCACCAGATGGTGTAGTAGGGGGCACCGTGTTGCCCTTTTGCCTAGGGCACCAGTTGACCCAAGGCTGCTCCTGGCAGTGGGAATGAAAAAAAGGAGAATGAGTTGTGAAGCCTGGGGTTGGGGGGTAGAGTACTGAGGTGACTAACCTGAAATAGTCTACAGGTAATACCACTCTTATGGAGAACTAAGAAATGATGATTGATGTCACTGAGAAGTTAACGCGATCAGACAGAGGAATACAAGAGGTAATTCTCATCATAAAATGTCATGGGTGAAAAATTGCAGGCAGTGTGTCACACTTGGCTCTGTTTTCTTTTTTCTGTGCATTTGTGCAGCCTTGGCGATGGTGTGATTGAAGATCAGGAGTGGAGGGGTTTCACCTCACATTGGGGAATGCAGTGAGGGCTTGACCCCCCCCCCCCCCACACACACACACACACACACACACACACACACCAAAAAAAGTGCTGTACAACGTTTTGAGTGTTGAAAAGTGGCAGCATGAATTTTTTTTTTTTTTAATGCATTTAGATGTTTTATGAGTAATCATGGCAAATCCATCAGGCAACTCATTGACCAGTAACAAGTTAGATAATACTTCTTTTTTCAATAATCATTTTTATTGTTTTGCCAAACCATTATACATTTCACACACTATTTACATTATGTACAATATTGCTTCCAATGTTTTAGTTCCATTTTGAATTTCCTTATAATACATTAAGAATAAATATCATTTTAACCAAGTACAGGAAATTAAAATCACAAAAAATTAAACATAAAAGCATCTACAATAGACAATTATAAACCAACTCAAGCCAATAATTTGTATTATTTCTACATTTTCTATCTAATCCAAGAATGTGTTGGTACACATACAGAATATCCTGACGGAAAGTGGATAGGAACCTTCATAAAATAATATTAAAGATTTGTTCCCAAATTTTTATGCTGTTTATACTTTTCTTATTATTTCTAATTAACAATTTGTGCGCTAATATATGCTTAATCGCTAACAGCCTGAAATTTTGCCACGACACCTGTGCTGGGTTCAGCCAATTTGTGGCTATATATAATTTCATTAGTAAACTAATATTCATAATTACAATCTTTTTTGTTTTGTCCAAATTCTCCGGTGGAATATGTAAAATCAGAAATTCCCAGGAGAGTGTTGTTTTGGTAACCCATTTTTTGTCGTTGTAACTTTAAAGAATTCCATAATTTATAAATGCACTTGCAACTCCAGAACATGTGTAACAGGTCTGCTGTCTGATCTACACACTGTGGACATTTAGGTGACTTTTTTGAATCAAATTTATGAAGTACAAGTTAGATAATACTATCTCCCTAAGTAGTATTCAGTGCTGTGTAATCAATAGAACAGAAGTATAACTTTGAAAGAATTCAATAAGAGTCACTCCCCACAAGGTAAACGCTCCCTATTTTACTGTCAAGCTTTGACATTGTGTGATTGAAGCACTATGGTTAGTGTGATGTATCTTTAAGGATTTTGTAATGTGTTTTGGCGCTCTTTTTTTTTTGTATATTAAGAGTGCTGATGACTTAATTGTATGGTCTGAAGAAGCCTATTCAGGTAAAAGCGCTTACCACGTTTTTTCTGTGCTGTAATAAACCAGTGTTTTTAACATTTGTTCAGTGGAAATCCTTTCTGTGCGATTGTTTGCCTTCTATATTCCTGCTTGCATTGCTACTGTGCCGTGTATGCTGCTTATTAGAAGTCTAACTTTACCAGGATACAGAAGCACCTCTCCTCTTGATACCTAACTTAGCTTCTATTTTCTAGTACTTTATTATAACTGAAAGCATGTGGTTGGATTCTAATGGCCTCCTGCCACTTAGTTAATTTTAGTTTAAGGAAAGTCTACTTTTCCTTTCTGTTCTGGGAAGGTGCCAATTATAGATCAGTTACTTTCTTCAGCACTTGTTTTCTCCATCTGTAAACTGAGAGTTTCTTATATGCAGGCATTTTCTGTTTCTTTTAGGACATTCCATCCCTTTATAGTCTCACCTTTTTGTCTTTTGCTTCTTTGCAGGCCCCACTACTGTTTTTTTTCTCTGCCCTTTAAAATTCGTGCACTACTTAAGGAGCTAAGATTCCATTTTTTCCATATTGCCTGTCATATGGGAAATATTGATTGTTGAGGTGTTGGTTTGGGTACTTTTTTTGGTTGTTTTTTAAGCTTCTGAAGTATCACATTTATTTTTATGCTCATTATGTCCTTTCCTTTTAGTCTCAGAAATTTCTTGTTTTTACGTCTCCCTTTGTTTTGAAGAGTTTCAACAAACTTCAAACGTCTGCAGGGTTTTGATGCCTTTCCTCTCCAAATCAGATGTCCGACTGGAAGTGCTGTGGAAATTTAACAAAGTTCTGTAGGTTTATTCTTTTAAGTGCAGTGCAGCTAGAATGTGTGATTTCCTCCTCTGTCTTCTATCTGTGAGTTGTGCAGGTAGGTCAGATATTGAGTCCTTCTTTTTCCGTGGTCTGGATGATTTTCTGGTGTCCATGGGTTCTACAGTGCTGGTATCGGTGAAATTTTCTGTGCTTCTCCTTTTCTTGGTTACCAGCATCATTTTCATTGGTACTGAGTTGGCTGGCCTTGAAGTCCCTCTTTCCTGGTGTACCAGCCATGGGGGCCCATCCTTCCCACTTCAGTGTTATTCTGCTTTATGCCTGCTTGGATTTGACCCACTTGATTTCAGGCTTACTTGTCTGCTCCAGAGTCGGACCCTGCATTGGGCCTAATGTTTGACCTCGCATGTTTTGTGCTGTTCTCCTTTGCCCGAGAATGTTTGTGACCCTGGTGCTGGCCAGGCCAACATCAGAGGACCCAGCACTGGCTTCCCAACTTACTCTGGGTTCAGAAATAGACGTGTTGTGCATGTGTCTGCTCTAAAAATGATGGCTCACCATGATCATACATCCTTCTGTGGAATCAGTAATCAGAGGGATTTCTGTCTTAAACCCATTGGATTTGATCCTGTTTTCCACATAGCCAAGGGGGTGGACCTGTTTGAGAGGAGTTTGCCTTTTGCCAGCAGGCAATAGGTCCCTGTGGATTTTTAATGCTTACTTTTCACTCTTATTGGGCCTTCCTGAATTATTTTAAACCAGTATTTTAGTATCTTTTGCCTGCCTTTCTCTTTTGGGTAAATATTCTAGTCTTTTGTGGCATTTGAAAATGCTCTTCCTATTTGATGATGATAGACGTGCAAGAGTCCTTGTATAGGAATTTTTGTAAGCCTTTTGTGGTGCAGTGTGACCACCACTGACATGTTCATTTCTTGGGCCCAAGTTCTAGGGTGGGCAACCAGTTGGCAAGGCCCTAAGTAGGTCTAGGCTTCATTCTGATGAAGACTTCTCCTGGGTTTGACTTCACATTTTTTGAGCAGTGGATATACAACACTAATAAAGCAGCCTAATGTCAACCAATCATTACTGACATTCACTTATCAATAACTGAGCATTTGTTAAACATGACTGTCCAAATGCAACCATTAACTGTTCTATCCAGTATTAATTGTATGGTCAGTTTAACATTGCTCATTATATAAAAGCATTTAAACACAGAAGTTAACTATGTACAACCTAATTTGAGATCTGTAATTAAGTTATGACCATATTGTTGTATTTTTGCTATATTGTAAATCTTAACAGATTAACCATTGACCTCTCTCTGTGTTGAAGTCTACATTAATCTCTGCATCTGAGGCGAATGAGTCGGCTCCAGGCATCAGTCTGTCACTATGGTTTTGCAGATCCAAGGAGAGCAGAGTCCAGTCACCCAGGAATTGTATCAGTGTCTTCAGGTCCTTCCCAGTCTGCCTGATTGGTGCCTGCATGTCTGCATCAGTTTCCGTTAGAACAGCCTGAGCCTTTGGGTCCACAAATTCCCTTGCATTCAGTGCCCCCCCACTTCTTCCATGTCTCCTCCCACTTCCCTGCCTAGGGAGGTGCACTGTAAGAGCATGTGCTAGTGGAAGCACTTGGATTCCCTTGAGGAATCCCTCATTGATGACACCTAATTCAGTGAAGGGTGGGGATCTCCTAAATCACCCCTGATGCCTCTTTGGCAATTTGATGGAATTGTCAAGACAACATGGATGCTGGACCATAGAATTCCCTTCAATAGACGAGTTGTTTTTTCTGGGTAGTCCCCCATCAAGGTACACTTATAGACCTAGTGTCTCAGAGGGCTTGAAGAGGACCCAGTGTGGTGGAACCGATCCCCAAGAAACCAGACAAAATTTTACGTCTGCTAAAAAGGACATCTCTGAGTAGGATTGCTTGATCAAGCCACCTAGCAGGGAGGGTTGGTTTAGCCTTGGATTGTTTAGGAAACCACATCTCTCTTCAGCTGTCTTTGCTTTGTGTGTGTGCTGAATTATCTTGCTCATTTGACAAAGACCTGGTAGCTGAAATGTCAGAGATTAAGATTAAGCAGCCTCAGGAGGCACAGAAGAGACTCTGGAGGCTCAGTTGTCTGCTGTATTGTCCATTATCTAATGCCACCACAAGGCTGTTATCCAATGTGGCTGATGGGATGTCCCCCACAACAGGCACCAACATTGCTGTGCATCTTCATACCTAGATGCATTTATGCAGTTTTGTGTACTGTTTCAAAATGTTCTTTATTAATGCACCTTTTGATGGTTCTTCCCTATTTGGCTGTAAATGCAGGGAGGTGCTGACTAGAAGTGAACAAGACAGAAAGACGCTGTCTGCCACCAGGGTTTGTTTTTCAACCACTTAATGGTCCTTCTCTAGGAGCCAGAAATGTTTTTTGCAAAACACAGCAGCCTTGTCAGGGTGCTCTTTATGAGGGTCCCTTACCCCATAACCATAATGGGCACCACCTTTGGGGCAGGGGCAGTCCCTAGAACCAGGGCTTCCACAAGGTTTTCTATTAGAGGGCCTTCCAGTGCCTGTTAAGCAGTGCTCAGCTGCCGCTCTGTGAAGGCAGTTGGGAATTACTTGGCTCTACAGTCAGCAGCTTGGGAGGCCATCACCTCAGACACAAGACTGAGAGTTGTATCTGGAGGTTACACAGTTATTTTATTTTATTTATTTATTTTACATTTGTTAGCCGGGATAGTCAGACTGGATACATGTCCATTTTCAGAGGAGGCCCGGGGAGAAAAGCTCCAAACAGTAACAAAAATATCATTACCTATCACATATCACAGATAGCATAATAGAATATTTACAGAGAACATAGAGACAACCCATACAGAAATTACATATAGAAAAAAATTTTTTTTTTTTAACATTAAATCAATGAACTACCATTTTTAATAGTTTCGTAAGAGCAGTTGTTAAGTTCAGAGTAGATAAGTCTGAAAGTTGCAGTAGAAGATAGGTTACATAGCAGCTGTATACAATCTGGAGAAAAGATTAGCCAGGCTTGATACAATAGCAAACATGTCCATTTTGACCCCAGGTATTGTTTGAGCTTAGCTTTGAAATGACCTAGAGAAGAAAGTGAGGTAATCTCAGGAGGTAGAAGGTTCCATGATCTGCCTACAGAGTTAGTAAAGAGAGAGTCACTGGCTAGGTTATTAGTTTTACATGTCTGGATAAGGAGTCTGCTGGAAGAACGCAGTGGTCTAGGGTTGTTATACAGGGTGACTAGATTTTTGAGTGCAGGGGTGTTTTCAAGGTTGTATATAGTTTTGTGGGCCATAATCAGTTGGTTATATAATGTTAGACTAGGTAGTTCAAGCCATCCAAGCGGAATTAGATTGATGCAATGATGTGTCCTGAAAGGCAGCCCAGTGGCAAACCTGGCGATGTGATTATAACAGATAGTGATTTTGTTCAGGGCAGTCTTACTAGTATTATGGAGAAGAGGGGATGCATACAAGAGAGTAGAGAGAGGGTGAGATCGAGCAATGGCAACCTTGGCTGGAGGAATCGGGAAGCTTTTTATTCTATACAATGAGCCTAGTTTTTTATTGATGGTTTTGATCAGTTGGTTAACATGTAGGTAGAATTTTAAGTTGTTGTCGATAGTGACACCTAGTAGTTCTGTAGAGTGGTCAGGTGAGATTATTGTGCCATCCTTTGCTTTAATTGTAAAGTTAATGGTGCTAGACCTATGGGTTGGTGGGAATAACAGCATTTTAGTCTTTTTAGGATTCAGTATCAGGCGACGATTGGTAAGCCAGTTTTCTATTGTGTTAAAGGTAGTCTGGGTAGCTAACAGTAACTCTGTATGAGATGTTGCTGAGCAAATCAGTGTAGAGTCATCTGCATATTGGATACAGCTGAGTTTAGGTATGACAGTGTTCAAATCATTGATGAAGATGGAGAATAACTGTGGGCCTAATATAGAACCTTATGGTACTCCCAGGTTGTTAGGTAGCAGGGTAGAGAGTTTGGTCTCCCAAAGTACAGCCTGTTGTCTGCCACTTGGGTAGGAATTAAACCATTGAAGGGCTTTGGGATCTAGACTAAGTGATTGCAGGGTATGGATTAATAGTTGGTGATCCACCATATCAAAAGCTTTGGACCGATCCAAAAATAAAGCTGAAGAAATATGGTTGTTGTTATGATTGAGGTTTATGGTATTGGAAAAGACTAGTAGGGCTGAGGTAGTGCTATGGTGAGGTCTAAAGCCATGGTGGGTATCTGCCATGAGGTGGTTATTTGTTAGGTGGTGCATGAACTGTTTTTGAATACATTTTCCCATTATCTTTGCTAGAGGAGAGAGTATAGCTATAGGCCTGTAATTGGAGAGTTCAGTAGAACTACCTCTTTTATGAAGAGGGATTATATAGGATATCTTCCAGATATCAGGAATTTTTGCTTCTACTATGGTGCGATTGATAAGTAATGACACTGGGTAGGCAATGGCATCAGCTGATTTTTGTAGGTATTCAGCCGGAAGTTGGTCAGCCGAGAGTGTGGTGGGTTTTAGTTTTCTGATTAAGGTACGGATAAGTGATGTGGCAACAGGTTGAAAGCTAAATAAAGGTAGATTTTTAAGGGTGGAACTGTCTAGGCTGTGGGAGCTGAGAGGCAGTTGGCTGGCTAGGGCTTGGATTGTCTCGGTAAAGAATCGGTTAAAACTGTCAGAGACTGCTTCTGGGCATTTATCAGTGGAGGCAGCTGGGACAGGGGTAGTAGTATGACCAGGGTGTAGTAGATTATTCAACCCTGCCCAGAACTTCTGAGGGTTATTTTGATTATCTGTTTGTAATTTGCAGTAGTATTGTTTTTTGTCGAGTAGTATATGTTTTTTAGCTTCATTCCTAAGTTGCCTGTATTTAATTTGATCATGAGGGAGTTTAGTAGTTCGCCATAAAGCCCAGGCTTTATATCTGAGATTAATTTTGAGCCTAGTCTCTCTTGAAAGCCTAGGTGCAGCTTTTGCCTTAGTTTTCTTTGAGCGAGTGGGTGCGTGAAAGTCAAGAATCTCAAGGAATTTTTTGTTAAAATACAATACTGCTTCTTCTAAGGGGAGAAGTTTTAGTATAGACCAATTGCAAGAATTTAATTCTTGTTGGAATTTGGCTGAGTCAAATTTTTTTTATTTCTGACAGTTCTTAGTAATGGTTGTTGGGGATTGGTTACTTTGTGCTTAATTACATATGTGAGATAGTGATCACTTAGACTATCAGGGAAGGTAACAAATGTATACAGGTTAGGGTGACTTTTAATGAGTACTCAATCGAGTATACTTTCTTTATGGTTGGGTTTGCCTGTCCTAGTTGGGGTGTTAATAACTTGCATGAATGAGTGCAAGTTAATATGGGTGGTAGGGGATTCTGAAGAACAGGTGGCCCAATCTATATTAAAGTCTCCGAGAAGTAAGGTTTCTTGAGGGTAGTGACTAGATATCCAGTGTAGGGCATCTTCAAGTGTAGCTATATTATTACCTGGGGAACTGTACATGCAAATTATATAAATGCATTTACTATTGTTGAGTTGCAGTTTGGTGGCTAGAATCTCTAAGTTGTTAATCTGAGGTGGTTGTATGACATCCGTAGTTACAATCAACTCAGATTTGTAGAGTATGGCTACCCCACCCCCTTTTCTGGAAGCACGGTCCCACCTGTGTATGTTATACCCAGGGAGTAGTACTTCATTATCAGTAGTGGTAGGTTTTAACCATGTCTCAGATAGAGAATCTCAGGGGAGAGATCAGCAAGGAATGCATGAAGTTCAGGCACCTTGTTTTTGATGCTTCTGATATTAAGATGACCGGTTAGGAGAGAGTTGGGTGGCTGGGAAATTGTAGGGTTGAAGCTTAGGTTTCTGGTAGAGGGAGAGTACATGCCTGAGTTGGCAGGGCCAGGGTTAGGGTGTATATCCCCATCAAGTAATAGACTAAGTCTAAGCTTGGAGATAAGTTTCAGGAATTTATCTACAATTTTATAGCAATGTTTGACTCTAGGGCTGATTTTCCTGGTGTTAGTGTGTAGGGAGTGAGAGCATGATGTTAGATATGTCCTAGTACTATGGATATGATAAAAGGTGGGATGTTGGCTTCTGGAGTGTTAGTGTGGGCCTTTGGGGCTTGGAATCCTAAAAGAGGTTGGGTTTCATATAAGGTTAAGAGGTATGGGGCTAATAGGATAGGTAGTAGTATGGAGTACCAACATATCTAGAGAGATGAGGAACTATGTACCTTGGAAGTGCACTATCAGATGATAGTGTGAAATGGGTTATATTTTTGTTTATTTCAAAGAATTACCAAAAATCCCTTTCAGACATTCCACTCTACCAAAGAAAGGATGCAACAGTGAAAATTCAAAAACTGCTGGTCATGCAAGTCATCCCACCAGGTCAGCGAGAATCCAGGGTCTATTCCTGATTCTGTTTGGTTTTGAAGAGAAATCAAGAATCTAAAACTCATTCTGGTTTTCAGCATCTGAACTGTTTTGTCAAGTAGACCAAATTCCAAAAAGTCATGGTGCAGTCCATTCCACTACTACTGAGGAAAGATGACTGGATGTGATTGGTGGACCTCAAGAATGCCTACCATCATGTAAAGATAGCTAAATATTCCAGGAGATTTCTGCACTTTTGGCTGTGATCAATCATCCATCAGTTTTGGGCTCTGCCCTTAGTCTTACAACAGCTCCCAGGATGTTCCAAATGCATGGAGGTAGTGGCAGCCTGGCTTAGACTGCAGGGGTTCCAGGTCTTTCCTTACCTGGATTGTTTGGCTCTTAACCACTTCCACAAAGGCATCCCTCATTAAAAGAAGAGTTTCCTTACTCCAGTTGTCTGTCCTTGGACATAACGGTGAATTACGAAAAATTCAACCTAGAACCCAGTTCAAGTGCTTGGATTTATTGGTTATCATTGAAATGCGGTCAGTCAGACAGCCAAGCTGTTATCATCAAGACTAAATTCACTTAGTCTACAAGATTCTCTCATTCTGCTGCTTCAGTACTTCATCTTCTTGGGAACATGGCAGCGTTTGTGTATCTCATACTTCTTGTGAGATTCCACATGAGAGTTTTACCGTGGACTCCAGCAGTTCAGTGGTCCTGTCTGACTTGTCCCATTGGCTCCTGATGCATGTTTGTCACTGTCATATTTGACGGTGGTTAGTTCTTGCTGGTTGGGTCCAGGTGGCCCTTTGTTCTTACAGGCCACAGTGATTACGGACACTTCTCTTCTCTGGCGGGGTAGGGACATTATGAAGGGAAGACAGGCCAAGGTACATGGCTGAGGTACGAGGCTAATCTTCAAATCAGTGTCTTGGAAGTGATGTTTCTTCTATCATTGCAGGCATTCCTGGACCTTCTCCCCCAAGGGTGTGATTGCCATACAGACTGACAGCATGTCACTGGTATGGCATCTAAACAACCAAGGAGGAACTTGCTGTTATTCTCTGTCGAGAGATCATTAGGGTTTGGTAAAATGGGCAGTGTTTTCTCAGTGCTTGCAGGTTGCAACACATCACGGGGAGTTCCATAATCCTGGCAGACATTTTAAGCAGGAAAAATCGTTTGCCTCTTGAGTGGTCCCTGAACCCCAGTGTAACGCAGCATTTTTCAGCACTTTTGTGTATCATTGCAAACTAGGTGTACAGTCTAGGTATCAAGGCTCTTTTGGTTCCATCATCTTGCCGAATGTTATCTGCCAGGGTCTCCCTAACATTTTTACTGGCTGGAGCCTCTTCCTGGTTGGAAAAGGCAACATCGAATACAAAGATTATGTACTTACCATAACAGTAGATCATTATTGCCTTTATTTGTTTTTCAACCATTTCTCCCTCCATGCCACCCTCAAAATTGTCATGTTTTTAGTGAGTGCTCTGGATTGTCCTTGAAGCCTGAAGAGAAGAATCTATGGTCAGCAGTCCTCTCTTCCTTGATTCAATTTTCTCCATCCTGACTATGATGGGTGGTGGTTCACGGATTTCTCCATAGCGGAAACTCAGTCTGAGGAGAGGGTGCAACAGTAGGGTCTTATGGGTGGAGGAGGCAGAGCTCTGAGTCAGTAGGTACTGAATATTGCCAGTTTGGATCTGATAACCCAGTGATTGAGACCGATGGATTAAAACAACATGGATCTGTTATGGTAGGTATGTAATTTTCATTTTTATTTATTTTGAAGTCTTATCCCTTTTTGTACTTCTGGTAACTGAAGTTGTTATAATAGTCTGAAATGTGTTATTCCTTATGTATTACTTTTTAATCTCTCATTTAAACATTGAACTAACATTTTGGTTGCTGTAGGGTTATTGTCAAATGTAGTTACTTTAAAACTGTTATGCAAAATGTATTCATGTTTATGTACTCTTACACAGGCATTCATTCAATTGCTCTTCAACCTGTTGTGTTCTGTTTTTTTTGCTTCTGTAAATCCCTTTCTTTTTTACAGCCTTTTAGATATGTACTGTGACTTTTTTATTTAGTATCTTGCTTATTTTCAATGTGACCACATTCCTAATTTTCACTGCCCAGTTTTTCACAAGGTCTTTTCTGCTTAGGTTCAAATCTAATAATATTTCACTTAAAATGTGATACACCCAGTCTTTAAACAGCTTCCCTTTCCAAAAGATTAGTGAAAAACTACCAGTGTTTATCCCAGTGTGCTTGTAGTATGTACATTTGCATGTCCTGATGGTGTCACTGAGTATATTTTCATGTTTCACACCAGGTTACACTATTCTTTTGATATGTAATAGCTATCTAATGTTGTCTAGGAAAACATGAATATTGTTATTTCTTTATTGTATTTTCATTACATCAGTAAACCCAAGTAAGTGCATATATTTCTCTGTGTCTGCCTTTAGGTGGTATGTTATGGTGCTGTGCCCTCCAGGGTCGTCTTTGTCATTTCTGGTATTGTTACTTTCTACTGCTGCTACTGTACTTCCTTGACGAATAGCTTTATCTTTTTCAGTAATACTCTGTCTTGTGTCACTGCTTTCTGTGGAGTGTACACCAGCCAACAGCCTGTTATCACTTAAACGTTTCCCTGCCTGTCCTTACTTCATTTGTTTCTCTTGTCTTTCTTCCCATATCCTTTTTTTCATTCTCTTATTCCATCCAAGAAACCGTCCTTCCCACTTATGCTTGCAAATATTTCATGATGTCCTAATTGAAGTGACTGTTGCGGTATCCCTGACATATGAGTTGTCACCGCTGATGGTTGCTGGAGTACCAAAAGTGTACCTTCTAGAAGTCGTACATCTAAAGCATGACCTCACCTTGTTAGCATAGGGATATATAGATTGACGTATGAATGTGCACTTCAGACTGTTTCACCACCAGATCGAACGCAGGACATGCATCTGTTGGACTGATCGCAGTTTCGTCCTTTGTACCATTGCTTCACTGTACCATTTTCTCGTATATGTGCCCCATTGGGGAACCTTCCTTTGCTGTTTCTGTTTACTCTATTTTTGTTTAAATTTATTAACTAGGAGGATTACTATGAGTGTGGTAGGCAGATTCTGTACAGGGATTTGCACACTTCTGTCTAGGCCTGTAACACAATCACAAATCTTGCTCCTTTTATCAGTCATTCATTCCCAAAACTCTTAGGTTAGGGCTTTCCTCTCTCAACACCTTTCTGCAAACTCAGCATCTTAAATACCTGACTAAATCCAAGATGGTGGAATCTGCATCCCTAGGAGTCCCTTTTCCACCCAAGAAGAAGCTTCGAACAGGTATGCAGTCTAATGTTTCAGAGTCTGGTGTACCTGCTGAGGTTTCAGAACCTGTTGTATGTCAGGTTACTTCTCAGTTGCCTGCTGCGTGAGACTCTGTCTGAGACTGGTATGGCTCCTGAGGTCTTACAGACTTCGGTTTTGTCTGATGAACTACAACTCATTCCCAAGGGCCTTCTCGAAGTCTTCAAATATTAGTCAGGGAAGAGATCCCAGGTACATTAATAGAGATTAAGCAGGGTTCCATACCTCCATGTCTCATCCAGGCATACTTCATGTCCAAAAAAGAAAATATATGCCCTCTCCTTCAGCAGCTAGGGAGGAGGAGGAAGAGTGGCTAGATTTCTCCGTTGGCTTGTTCAAAGCCATTATGGTTTTCCATAACTACAGGGTTCACCTCAAAAACCTACTGTGGCATTTTCCTCTTCTGAAGGACAACAAGGTTATGATTCAGACCACTCTTTTAAGACCTTTCTTCATAATTGCACTCTCCTGGACAAATTACTTTAGATTAAGAGGATTCCCCTGTCTCCGGATTCTCATATTGAGCAAGCTTCCTTTGGGGAAACTATTCAGAACATGAAACATTCTGAATAGCAGTCCACTTAGATCTCTGACATAAAGAAGAGGTATTGCAGGCTCTTGAAAATGGACACTTCTACCTCCCAGTTCTCCCTTTTCTTGGGGCTTTCTCAGTCCCTTTCCAATTCACATCTTTTCAGTGCCTGACTCTCGACCACCAGCTCCTAAAAGACAAGGCAGGTTTTACAAAGTGACTGATGACCTAAAGTACTTGTACAAGACTCCTGTGGCAGACCCCTCTGCAGCACCTGTTGCTTCATATAAGCCCTGTAAGCTCTTACTCCGTGTTAATGCCCTACCTGCAGACAATATGGATAGGTGGGGAAAGTAGGTGTACATCTCTTCTACCCTGCATTTAGGGTAGTTAACCACCAGACTCAAATGACTAAATGTTTGTTTTCTGTACTTCAGTCTTTTAACAGAGTTATGCTGGACACCCTCAACTGCAGTATCAAAGCAGCAAATGCAGAATCTACTTTCCCAGGCCACTCAAATAGCCAGATAAGCATTAAGTGCAGTTACAATGCTGTGAGTGGTTCTGGGGCAGTAGCTACTGGGTCTGTTATTCCAGGATACGTATGGCTTTCATACCTGGCCTTTTCCTGAGGATTTCAAGTGAAAATTCTTTGACTGCCCCTTGGACAATGACCTGTTTGGCTGTCAGGCTCCCAGTTGGTTCAAAACTGTCCAAGACCAAGGTAAGATAATGAACAATTGCAGGCAGATTCTACTCTGCAAGGTCCTAGAATAGCATAGGAACTAATAATCTAAATCTTTCCTCAGAATGGACCCTAGGGCAACTCAGAAACTGTGAAAAATCCCTAGGAAAAGGTATCTGACAGAAGTCCTAGTGAACTTCCATCTAGAAGGCATCCCTTCAGAAATAAAAATCTGTGACTACCTTCAAAGCACCCCTTCCCTTGCTGTCAGCCCCCTAACTCCTTTCCAAAAGACTATCACTTTCCCTGGCCCAGTGGGAAACTATCACCACAGACATATGGATCCTGTCCAGTATTAAGGATTGTTATGCCATGTCCTGGGAAAATTTTCCTTCTCTAAAAGGCAATGCCATATCCTTCTCATAACCAACTGTCTTTACTCACTGCAATTGTACAGGACCACCTGAAACAAGGCACCATTGAACAAGTCCCAAAATATTTCATAAGGAAAGGATTCTGCTGCAGAATCTTTCAGGAGCAAAGTAAAGGACAGTGGAGACCCATCCTAAACATTTCTCTCCTAAACACTTTCTTGAAATCAAAATGCTGTCTCTCCCACTCTCTTGCCTTTCATTCTCCCCCAGGCTTTTCTAGTGTCCCTAGATCTGAAGGTTGCCTGTTTGCACATACCTGTTTGTCCTTACAGTAAATTCAGGTTTCTCTCTGACTCCTTGCTTTTTCAATTTATTGCTCTGCCTTTTGGTCTTCCCACAGCACCAAGGGTGTTAACAAAGTGTCTGTCTCCAGTGGTGGCCTTTTGCCACACCCAGGGAATTAACATTTTTCCCTACGTTGGTGACTCATTGCTGCAAGCTGTCTTTCCAGGAGTCCTTATTCAGCATGTAGATTTTCCTTTCCAACTCCTGTCAAGTCTGAGTTACACCGTCCGCTCTAAAGCATTCCACATGGTTGCTGAACCGGACTTGATTTTCCCACGTTGCAGACTGGACACACAGAAAATGCATGCCTTCTTCCCTCAGGTGAATGTTTAGTCTAGTCTGTCTGATTTCTTCCTAAATCTCTCCTGTGCAACACACTGAAAGGCAAGGAAGATGTTAAGAACTTTGATTTTCATGGTGGCCACCATTCCTATACTTCCTCTACCCAGACTTCACATGAGGAAAATTCAGCGGTATATAAAACCTGTGTAGTCCCAACACTTGCACTCCTTCGACACCTTGATCCCCCTCCTCCCTTGTCTCAAAAGCTTCTTTGATAGAAGAAACAGGTCAATCTCAACCTAGGACTTCCCTTCATACTCCCCTCCTCCTCCTTCAAGAAGTTCACACAGATGCCTTGAATGAGGGGTGGAGGGGTATTTACAGGATCACTCCAAGTACAGGGCAAATGGCAACCACATATTCTGAAGTAACATATCAGTCTGAAGGAAATCAGGGCTCTTCTGCAAGCACTGAAGACCTCCTCCCACCTATGGAATCCTGGATCACTGTTTATGTACACCAAGAGCACCACATTTGTGTACATTAACAGGGAGGCACCAGGTCTTACCAATTGTGAAGGTTAGCACAGGAGATGTGGAACTTAGGCATCCATATAGACATCATCCTCACAGGACAATGTGCTGGCAGACTCCCTGATAGGCTGCTTGGAGACCCCCCCCCCCACACACACACACAAATGGACCCTAAACAGGTTTTCCAAGCAGTCACTCTTCAGTGAGGCGCATCTCAGATAGACCTCTTTACGTCACCAGCCAACCATCAGCTCCCCAGTTCTGCACCAGGGAACCTTTTCCCTCAGCCTATTGGACAGATGCCCTTTCCTTCCGGTGGACAGGGAAGTTCCTCTATGCCTTCAGTCCACTTCCTCTTCTTACAAAATTTCTTCTAAAAGCACAAAAGGAAGCACCCAGACTGTCTTTACCGGCCCCCTTTTGACCGAAACAACATTTGTTTCCCTAGCTGTTTCATGTGATAAAGGGAAATTGTAGGAGAATATTTCTGCAACCAGACCTAAGCACTCAAAAAAGATTGCTTCTCCACCCAAATCTTTCCTTACAATGCCTGACACTATGGATAAGACTTTAATGCTTCAAAGACACCCTTTCTCTGAGGAGGTTGTTCAAGTACAACAGGAAGCCAGGTGACCCAGTACTAGAAAATTTTACAGAGCTAAATGAAAAGGTTTTGTTATTGGTGCCGCAAACACAGTCCGATCCTACTATTCTTATCACAGACCCCTGCTGTCTTGCAATACTTTTGCGATGTACTTCATTCAGGCATGGATTACTTTTCAATAAAAGCTGAACTGTTTGCCATCAGTGGCCTTGGCTGTCTCTCACCATCCCCCCAGTCTTACAGCTAGAGCAGAAATCAAGCTTTTCCTGGAGAGAGTTCTGCAGCTTTACCCAAGAAAATCCCCCCTCCTTGAGATCTGTTTTGTAGTGGAAAAGCTTACACTCTTTGAACCAGCATCTTCTGCCTCCTAAAATTCTGCACTTGGAAAACAGTTCTGCTGTTGTGTGTTACTTCTGCAATGAGAATTTCTGAGTTACAAGCTCTCATGACCATTCCACCTTTTCTTATTTTCCACTAGGACAGGTTAACTCTCCTGGCTAATCCATCCTTCATGCCTAAGGCAATGAATTAGCTGTTCCTTGATCAAGCTATTCACCTGACCACTTTCTTTCCCAATCCCAAAATAGAGGAAAAAGAATCTTGCATTATCTGGACATTCACAGACAACTGAGATTTTATCTGGACAAAACTAAATACTTCAGAAAAATTGACCAGCTGTTATGAGCGGTTATCTTTTATGAGCCCTAAGTTGGGCCAGCTGGTCTAAACATTGCAACTTTGATCTCTAAGGCTATCCCCTTCTGCTGTTCGCACTATGGTAAATCCTTGCCTTCACTGCCCTAGTGGAATGAGCTTTGGGGCAGGGTTTCCTTGGGGGCTTTTCACAGGGGAGTAGATACCAGGTCTGTCTTGGAAGTTGCTTCTTGGTCCTCTGTACACACCTTCATCAAACACTACAAAATTGATGCCTTACCCAGGCCCAGAGCTGCCTTTGCTAGGGCGGTCCTATCTGGGCTGCTAGACATCTCATCTGCTCAGTACCCAGCCAACTTTCTCTCTACCTTTTTCAGCTCTGGGAATCACCCATATGTCAGGAATACTGCAGCAGTGATTTCCATAAAGATGGAATGCAGTTGTGTAAGAACTTTGCCATAACAATAGATGTCCTACTGATCACTGCTGCAGTATTCCTTCCCTCCCCTGTTCTGTGTCTTACTTCAGATGACTTTCTCTCCTCCTGTGCTTTAACCTGTACTTTGCTACATGGTAATGGGGGAGTTTACTTACTTGTTCAAGTTACACCCCTCCTAGCTGACCAATCTCTATCTCTCAGTAGTCTTCAGGCCACTGGCTTGGAGATAGTCTGAGGTACATGTTCATACATCCATCTGTATACACGCACTTACAGGCTGAGGTCATGCATTGGACATATGACCTTGGGAAGGTAAAGCTGTGGTACCCTGGTCAGATGTCAGCAGCGACAACCCATATGTTAGGAGTATTACAAACCGTGATAAGTAGGACATCTACTGTTATGGTAAGTCCTTACACAACTGTAATTTCTCAGTGAAGCAAGTAAGTCACTTGTAATGTTATTATTTATGCATTGCTGTTGTAAATATAAGTCAGTACTTTTTCCTGCTTTTTTCTTATCAACAATTCAATTTGTAATCCAAACCAGTAAGCCCAATTATGCCATAGTAAAGATTATATTCTAGTGTACTTAATTTATATTTTCCTTCTTTTAGAGACTGGTCCTTTACCTGTTTGTATCACATCTTGTGCCACTTCATAGATATTTCAGTAGTGTTGTCATAACTGAGCTTGATCTCGTATTAGAACACAAAATTCTCTCCCTATGTAAGAAACCCACAATGCATCAACTATGTACATATTTTTGCAAAGCCATAGAGCTGGTACTGTTTACTAACAATAGTACAAAGCTTCTTCCAAATCTATCAGTCAAATTCTGTTGCAATAGAACAGCTGTTGTATCCCTTGCCTATAGTATTTTATTTCTGAAGCTGCCCCTCTGTTTGTGGTGTTACTTAGCTGTTAAATGCTTGTTTCAAATGCTGCAGCTGTTTTAAAATATCAGACTTTACTTTCCAGGCACAGTGACTCCACTCTTGCAATCTAGCAGAGCTTGTGAAGGAAAGCAGTTTGTATTCTAAAAGCATTTAGGAAAGCAGTTTGCTTCCAAAAAGCACCAGAGACATGCCTGGCTCCAGAATCTTAGCTGGTTCAACCAATGCCCTGTGCCAGTACTGTAAAACAGCTCCCCACCCCATCAGCACTTCAAGTGAAGATCAAAAATAAAATTAAAAACTGGATATTCCTTTTGGCACAACAGCTAGATGGCAAGATGCATGACCCCCATAGCCGGCCTTAGGCATAGGCCAACTAGGCGGCTGCCTAGGGTGCTGCTGTAGCAGGAGCACTTTTCCACTATTTATATGGTGTAGGTAGACCAGGATGGGGACACCAGATTGTGTGGTATGGGGCACTGTGGTGTCCTTTTGCCTAGGGCACCAGTTGACCTAAGGCCGCTCCTGATTGACCCCCTTGCCCCAGCCATTCAGGTCCTGTTTGTGTACCTCTGGATTTAGTATGAATTTCTTCTCTTTCGAACACTGGATACCTTAATTTTATTTTCCTCTCTCCTTCAATTTTGTTTGTCAGGGGGTGACTGATCTTTCCTTTTTCAGTAAAATCTTTGAGGCATGAAATGATTGCTCTTTTCTCACGCTTATATTGTGGCAGAAGGCACTTTTGAGGCAGCAGTATGTCAGGGACTCAGCACACAGTAGGCTATTCCTTTTGCCTACTTCCACTGAGACATATCTTTTACTCCCTCCCACTACAATTTGCAATTCACAAGAGTCGTTCAGACTGGCCATGGAATTGTCATCAACTTTTCCAAAGGAGAAACCATATTCCTGCTTGTGCAGTTGCTTTAATGCTCTACTGGACCACTAATATTGTCTGTGTCTGGACCTCTAATGCTGTCTGTGTTGGAGGGATGAGTTTACCTAATTTATCCCTCAATATATGCCTATCCTACTGTGGCTGCTGCTAGAAGGGTTTTAACAAAGTGGAGTAGTGCCATGGTGAAGTTTATGGATTGGAGCTTTCCTTTCGTACTTGAGCAGTGTGGATGTTCTTCGTGTTTCACTGTTGCAGTCATTACATTTGGGTTATCTGCCTGCAGGTAGCCCTCAGGTGGCCTGATTGTCAAATTATTGGGTCCTGCGTCTGATGCTTTTTCTTCCATCACGTCAGGTCGTCAGGGGTATAAAGCATGCAGCCGACGCCATTACATCAGTCTTTCCTGCCATGCGGTGCCCGAAGCAGTTCGTAAGTGCCGGTCGACTCCTGAAATTTTCGTTTTCGAGTTTCAGAACTGAAGTCTTAAAACAAAAACAAAAAAAAAAAAAAAAAAAAGGCTAAGTACCCCGTTGGGGATCCTTTTTCTTGCTCTAAACAGATGTCAGTAAAAGTTAACAATTGTATTACCTGTGGAAAGCAAATACCTCATAAAGATTTTCATTCACACTGCATTCCTTGCTTAGGCCCAGACCACAATGTCCCTCGCTGTCGGTTTTGTGCCTTATTCAATCCTCAAACTATTTGTCGTCTGTTCATTTTTGTATCAAATTATTTCGGTACTCTGTTTAATTATCCAGAAATGGCTTCGGTAAGCCACTTGACTACCAACATTCCGAAAAAATGTAAAGATAAAGACAGACCGCATAGGTCCAAAGCTACCAACTATTCTTCCGTTAAGCTAGTCGCCAGTTTGCCAGTGCGCAATGAGGCATTTTCGCAGCCCCTGATGCCCTCTACTTCAGATTCACAGGCCTCTGAGACCCATTCGGAGTCTGGTATGCCACGAGATGCTTCTTCGACTATAGAACCTGCAGATGTCTCTACCTTGGATGGGTCCGGAGCCGCTTTGCAGGCACCAGTTTCTGAGGGTGTATTCAGGTCTATGGACTTGAATTTCAAACTGACGCCATCTTCTTCTTCAAGGCCTGTCACTCGACCTACGCTTAGAAAACCGACGTCCAAACCGCATGGTCAGGCCCATATGCCTAAAAAAACAAATGATCAGAATGGCTGAAGACCTTTTTACTTTAATTAGGGGAAGCCAGCTTTCTCCGTCTAAGAGACCTAGAATTGATTTTCCTTCTGACTCTTCTGATCAGGATTCTGGAATTTCTGTTTCTTCTGATTACCAGGATTTGCCCTTATCTACCTATGAGGATTCTGATGCAGAGGACTCCATTCCCTCTGTTTCCCCTCCAGAAGATTTTTCTTTTGGTGAAACTTTGCACACTCTTTGGGAGCATTTCCGCTGGATAAGCCAGGATTACTCTGACTCCAAAAAGAGGCTTAGGGAATTCTTACTCCTACTTCAACACAGGCCTTTAGCTGTCCCTCCTGTCCTGGACATTGTAGATGATGCCTTCTTGGAATCTAGCCTGGCCCCAGACACTTTACCTTCAGCTCACAGAAAACCTGACAGGTATTACCGAGTACCTGACTCTCACAAGTTCCTTTTCAAGAATCCTACTGCGAACCCAGAGACCATTTCCCAAGGACCTAAAGGCATTAAGGCTACTACTGCCAAAAACCCTACACCCTCTGATAGAGATTCCAGGGCCTTGGGCAGATGGGGTAAGAAGGTATACACATCTGCTACTTTGGCCATTAGGGCCTTAAACTGCCAGTTTCATATGTTAAAGTATCAGCAGCATATTATGGGACTACTTAAACAGAAAATTATATTGATTCCAGACTATGCTGAAAATAAAGAATTACAGGATTTAATGCATTCTGCTGAATAAGTTGGTAAACATACTTTGCAATGTGGTTTTGACTCTTTAGAAGCATCTTGCAGAGCTGCTGTCACTGGGTCTGTTCTTAGAAGGCATGCTTGGCTTAAGGAACAAAATTTGCCAGATCATGTTGAGGCTAAATTATTGGATGCTCCCTTAAACCAAGACTGCCTGTTTGGCAACAAAGCAGAAGTTGTCCTTAAAAAGATGGAGGAAAAAGCTACATCTATGCAAACTGTTAAAGATTTCCTGCAAATACAGCCTCCCAGATTCAGTAGGCATTGGCCTTCTAAGAATTGGTCCTTTCCTGTCTCTTCCAGGCTTTCTCAGTCCAAACACAGGAACAGCAGACCACATAGGTTACAGTCTCAGGCTACACACAGATCTAAGCAGTGGGGGGCTTCCACTTCCAAAGCAGGGAGTGGTAAGCCACCCCCCTATGGAAAACTGTCACATTGACTTAACATTAAACCTTCCAAGCCCTGCTCAACTGCATGCTCCCTTAGGGGGAAAGATCGCACTGCATGCAAAAATGGGAACTCATTACCCGGGACAAATGGGTTTTAAATATAGTTTCCCAAGGATACAGATTCCACTTCCACACTTTACCAACCCCAAACAGTTGGCCAGACCTACCCCCACATCAGTGGGAAGAGGCTCAACAGCAAGTTCTCTCTCTTCTAAGTATCAGGGGCTATTCAACCTGTCCCAGCAGAAGAAAGGGGACAAGGTTTTTACTCAAGACTTTTCCTGGTAGCCAGAAAAGACAGCTCCTGGCGTACTATCCTGGACCTCACTATTCGAAACACCTTTTTGGTAATCCCAAAATTCAAAATGCTAAGTCTTCATCAGCTGCTTCCTATGCTAGGCAAAGATGCCTGGTTGGCAACCTTGGACTTAAAGGAAGCTTACCTGCACATTCCACTAAGGGAATCTTGCAGGAAATACCCACGCTTCAGAGCAGGCTTCATGCACTATCAGTTCTCTGCACTTCCCTATGGCTTATCTACTGCGCCCAGGGTATACACAGAGTACCTAGCTCCAGTCATTAGTCATTGCATTTTGCAGGCAAAGAAATATTCAAATATAGTCATACATGGACGATTGTCTAATTCAGGCAGAAAGCCAGGACATGCTACTAAAACATCTAGCATTTGTATAGAAACTGCTAACCTCACTGGGGTACACCATAAATGAAAATAAATCTCATCTAGTACCCTGACAACAAATTGTATTCCTGGGAGCAAGCTTGAACACAACTTCCTAGATGGCTTACCTCACGCCAGAGAAACAAGTTTGACAGCCTACTTCAAACTTATGGCCACAAAGACCCAGCTATCTGCAAGGAAAATCCTGCAAGCCCTGGCGTTCATGGCCTCTTGCATTCTACTAATTCCATATTCAAGACTGCATATGAGGAAACTACAATGGTATCTAAAAAGCCTATGGTGTCAACATTCTCAAGACCTGGAGTCAGTGATTCCTATCATTCCTTGTATAAAGACAGAGTTCCTTTGGTGGGTAGAGGCCTGCTACCGCAACAGGGGACTGCCATTCATTCTACCCCGTGCCACCAAAATCCTAACAGACGCATCAGACTATGTATGTGGGACTCACTTGGCAGGGCAGTGCATTCAGGGCAAATGGAACCCCGAGTCAGATGCACTTGCATGTCAACCAAAAAGAAATGTTAGCTTTACAGAATTCCCTGACAGCCTTAACTCATTACAGCCGAGTGCTCCTCCAGGCATCTACTGCAGTTAACTCCTACTGCGCCTCTAGGCGTCAAATATTGATTGTTCATATTTGCATTAATAATTCCAAAACCATGTTACATACAAGTTACCAGGATATTTTGTATTGAAGCATATGTGATGGCAAACACAACTGTATTGATATTTGACCTCTCTCAATGAGTATTTTCTAGAACTGTAAGGTGATAACTTCATTTTTTAAAGGCTTAAGCCACGCCCACTAGGAGTTAAAGGCACACACTCAAAAGAGCTGTACCGGAGGGAATTCTGCAAAGCTAACATTTCTTTTTGGTTGACATGCTCTCTAACTTCCTCCTCCCTTCCTTAGCTTTGGAAATCTACCCAAATGTAATGACTGCAACAGTGAAACACTAAGAACATAGTACAGTTGTGTGCACTTACCATAAATGTAGATGTTCGAGTGTATTCACTGTTGCAGTCATGGTTACCCTCCCTCCAGCCCCCTGACTTCTCTTGGCTATACCTTGCTTCTTGAGTAGTGTATTTCAACGTTCTGGTGTATTTGCTTTTTGTTGGAGGTGTAACCTTACATATAATTGCTTCCCATTGTGGGGGCACCTGACATCTGGGGCAAGAAAAAACTGATGCAATGGCGTTGGCTGCATGCTTTGTAACCCTGACAACCTGAAGTCATGGAAGAAGAGACTGCATCCGACGCAGGACCCAAGACTTTGATAATCAGGCCGGCTGAGAGCTATCTGCAAGCAGATAACCCAAATGTAATAACTGCAACAGTGAATACACTCTAACATCTACATTTATGGTAAGTGTACACAACTGTACTGTTTTTTTCCAGTTTTAATCAACTGAAGCCCAAATATTATTTCAGTGGGTACTTGAAGTAATGGGGCAGTAGACTGAAGATGTTCCCAAATAACTCCTGCAGCTCTGTTTTTGTGTGTGTGTGTGGGTGGGTGGGTGGCTGTGTCTCGTACCTCTCAACTGCCCAGATTTTCACAGAATGTCCAGATTTTTGGTTCATATTTTTAGTGTGTTCCTCATAAAATTGACAGAACTGACAGTAACCCACACTGTAAAAGTAGCCGACTGCAAATCCGGCTCCAGACAAGTGACAAGTGGAGTACCTCAGGGTTCAGTCCTGGGACCGCTCTTGTTTGGCATCTACTTCTCTGAAGTACAGGCCAACACTAAGAGACTCTGGCTAACAAAGTTCGCAGATGACTGCAAACTGGGAGCCATTATTGAATCCCCAAATTATGTGGATATTCATAGATTCATAGTTTCATAGTTCAGTACTAAGCTAACTGCACTTGCGAGCCATTTTAAGCCTAGCCAATTATCCCTTGTGAGATTCAAACCCTGCACCTTGTGTTTGTAAGGCAAACACCTTGGCCATTAAGCCACCCTCCCAATGTTCTACAAAAGGGCCTTACAGAAACAGATGTTTGGTGCCAGAGCCATAGACTTAAACTCAGTGCCAAGAAATGTATAATTATCCCCTTTGGGAAAAAGCATGTACCCCTGAATTACCACATAGGTGACAGTACACTAAACACTGAAAGTGTGATAAGAGACATAAGGACACAGGTCTCCCCTTCAATAACCACATCGCCACAACAGTCCGGAAGTCCTTCTGTGTGGCACACCTCATCACTAAGGGCTTTCCATCCAGGAAAAAAGGTCATTGTCCCACTGTACTCATCCCTCATTAGACCCATTATAGAATACAACGCCCCGTTTGGTATGTACCTCTCAAGACATCTGCAACAACTGGAAAGACCGCAGAAATACCTCACTAAAGGAATCACAGGCCTAAAGCAGATGCCCTATGCTGACCGTCTAAAAAAAAACAAAAAAAACTCCAGCTATACTCTGTCGCATATTGTCTACTCAGTGGTGATCTATGCTTAACATACAAGGCCATGTCAAACCCAGAGCTGTTGGACATGCTACACTTAAAGAAATCCCAATCCCTCAGAGCCACACGCTTCAGGCATTTAAACCTTGTCATCACAATGAATAAAACATGCTGGAGGGATAGGTTCCTGGTCCAGAGACTCCCCAGACTCTGGAATAGACTGCCCGTACATGTCAAGCAGAGGACCTCTTTGGTCCTCTTCAAAAGAGAACCTTGACGATTGGATGGGAGATAGGAAATTCACCCTGGGGATCACGTCAGTCGTTCTGCTAGACAGGGGTCCGGGGAAGTAAATATTGTGGAAAGAAATAGCCAGGGAATTGTTCTGGCTATGCTTGTATAGGCCCTAGGGCCGATAGCCTAGTTACCACCAGCCTACGAACCTATAAAATTTGTATTTTTCAGATAAATTACTGGGATGATCTGAGGATTTATGTCAGTAAATAATGACATACATTTCAGTTTCAGACCTCATATCCTTCAGAAAATGTATGCTATAACAAACACCAGTACTCTAGCAACTTTCTAAGTTTATAAGAGCAATATTTAAAATATGTCCCTATGTTTGACCCATTGCCCTGCATTTCGACAGGCTTTGTCCAGATTTCTTGCATTAAGAGCTTGAGAGGTATGGAACTGTGCATGTGTGTGTGTGTGTGTGAGAGAGATTGGACGTCAGAGTTTTTATGTAAGAAATAGTGGCTTGATAATGATTTTGATAATGTTAACTTGGAGAAAAAACAAAGTATGGTAAAGTCAGTAACTTTGTCTAAGCTGCAGGATTCAACTGTTGGAAATGTGGCAGGTAGTAAAACTGTGGCTCCTGTAGTACTGTGGAAACAGTTGATCTGGGTTTTGAGAGAGGACCCGAGAAAGTGACTGCTAAGCTTGACAGCTTTATTGCTGAAGGTAAAGCAAGAAAAGCTGACATGGTAGATGCTTTAAATTCTCATGCTGACACCATTGAAGAGCTGTGGAAAGATTGTAAAATATTAAAGGTGCAGTATGTGAATGTATTGTCTGTAAGGTAGATGATTAAAGAAAAAAAAAATAGTGGACCATTAAAGTAGATCATGACAAAAAAGTTTGTATTGGAATACTTGAAAAAGAGGAAGGTTGTATGCCATAGATCACAATAAGTTGCTGTGCTCGACCTGTTTACACCCTAGCCAAATTACACTTGGGCTGTCAGACTATGTAATGTTCTTTGTTTTGCCTTAACTGCTGAGACTTCTGATACACAAGACTTGATGTGCAGCCCAGCTTCAAGAACTCTGCACACTTTCCCATTCAGGTGTCATAACCCCCCCCCCCCCCCCATCAGAGATTAGTATGCTACTTTTATGAGAGACACATGGATCTTTTTTGTTGCAGTTCACAGCATATGCTTCAATACCACTGCATACTGCTTCTGGGCTCAGACCCAGTAATTACCCTGTTGTGGATTGTTAATTTTACTGCTTTTGTAGTAGTTAGGGAAACTTTGGATAGACTTCCCCTTCATTTCATCTGCTGTTTGACACTGCATTTGAGTATATCCAGGTCTAAGTACGTTAAAGGTTGAGGTAGTACACAGATTTCACAGAGACTAGAACTTGAATGTAGTGAGGAATGCAAGATGTGCTAAGGATTTACCCCTAAAACTCTGGAGACTGATAACATTTCAGGCAAAACTGCTTGGCTAATAAAGCTCAAGTCTTATCCCCAGCCTGCCGCGGCGTTCTTTAATTTGTCCTCTGACTGGGACATCCCTCTAAAAAGAAGTGATCTAAGGAGAAGGCAGACAGAGAAATGGGTGATTTGACTCTGGGTCTCCGACATTCTTTCTTGGCTCAGACATAGGCCTCACACAGGGAGACACTTTTACAGCCCCAGGGGCTGTATTTTTCAAATTCCCAAGGCCTCTGACAAAGTTCCTTTGGAATTTGTCATGCCAAAGGAAGTATGCACATCCCTTGAACTGATGACAACTGTTTGTTTTTTAAGAAGTCTCTTGCCAAAGCATTCTTCGTAATTTTGGAAGGAGAGGGCAGTCAGCCCACTATCCTGGTTAGTGAGGATGCCACTGTGTGTGAGGTGGAAGTACATGAATCCCATCCACAGGTCTAGACTTCAAAGCAGACATCCCAACCAAAGGGACTTGGAAAGTGATAAGAAAACCATGTGCTTCAGGTCCACTGTAGATGTATAGTGCTCAGACATCAGGCAGAACATTACCACCCATCCAGTCTTTTCTTAAACAGTGGGTGTAGTTAATTAAAGGTTTTCTCCAGGCTTTACAGAATCTGCAGACAAGCTCTGATCTCTGTATGTGGTATCTCCTCTGGTAGAAAGAGGATTTGTCTCCTGAGAAGATAGAGGATGACTGTTCTGAGAGTTTATAAGAAAGATTAGATTATTCTTCCCAAATCCCTCCCCATAAGATATGGTAGTGACACACATGAGCCATGGCCTGAAGTTAAACGCCAAAAAATGTATAGTCATACCCTTCGGGAAAAACAAGGTAACCCCAAGCTACCATATAGGTGGCAACAAGGTAACCCCAAGCTACCATATAGGTGGCAATCCACTAAGCACAGAAGAGGTTATCACGGACCTGGGGACCCAGGTTGACAGTGGCCTTTCTTTTGACACTCACATTGCTAAAGTGGTTAGAAAGACCTTCTACATTGCCCACCTGATCATGAAGGGATTCACATCCAGATCTTGTAAGGTCATTGTTCCCCTGTACTCTTCACTTATCAGACCAATGATCGAGTACAGTGCCCCATTCGGGATGTATCTCACCCGACATCTGCAGCAATTGGAGAGACCCCGAAAGTTCCTCACCAAAAGGATAAAGGGACTCAAAAATCTGTCATATGCTGCCAGATTGAAGAAACTCCAGCTCTATTCAGTCGCATACCGTCTGCTCAGAGGTGACATGTGCCTGACATACAAGGCCATGTCCAACCCGGAATTAATGGACATGCTCCACCTCAAAAAATCCAAATCCACCAAAACCACTAGAGCAAGCGACTTAAACCTTAGCACGGATATAAATAGGACGTGCTGGAGGGATAGATTTATCACTCAGAGACGCCATGTGCTGTGGAATAAAATCCCGGTCCATGAGAGGCAGAGCACCTCGCTGGCTCTGTTCAAGAGAAATCTTGACCTGTGGATGGGAGATCGTAGGTTTACCCCGGGAATCATCTCTGTGTCACTGCTGGACAGAGGCACAACAAACTAATGGGCACAGTATTTTTTCATATAAGGGGTGGCGTAAGCCACAAAACTTTGGGCTAGGCTTATAAATGCCTTAGGGCAGATAGCCTAGTATAAACCTATGAACCTATGACAGTATTTCCTCTGCCTCATCCACAGAGGAAATCTTATGTGGTGGCACTCATTCAGAGTAAAGAGTACTTCATATGGGAAGCTAAGGAGGTGTCCCCTGTTCAGAAAATGTATATATATTTTTATTCATTCTAGAAGTCCCTAAATCTGTGGTTATTCCTCCTGTATTTAGGAGCAGTGAAAGATGGTTTTCTAGTAGTCTCTAAGGAACTGGCAGCCAACCCCAGTTCCTAAGAAAGCATATAGGTTCTAGAAGATTCAAGACTTTCATAAGTTCCTCTACAGCATTAGGGGCAGTGAAAGATGCTTTTCTAGTAGTCTCTAAGGAACTGGCCAACCAGCCCCAGTTCCTAATAAAGCATATAGATTCTGGAAGATTCAAGAGTCTTGTGTAAGTTCCTCTACAGGAATGCTGTGTACATATCTTACAGTAGTTTGTATCGCTATGTACAAGGGGTTCACATTAGTTACTGCTCAGAGTGGTGTCCCAAATGACAAGGAGGGCAGAGTCTTGACATGTTTGAGAAGACGGTATAGTTAAAATCAATGAGTTGAAATCTCATCCACATAAGACTTGTTGACTGGTAGAGTTAGTAACAGGCGAGTGCTTGTTTGTTGCTCACTTGAAATGACGAGGCTAGGTGAAGTTGTACTTCCTTTGTAACAAAACCCTACTGCTGTGTAATTAGGCAAGTGTGTGTGTGTGTGTGTCATGGTATTTCACCTTCAAGGAAATAGAATTGCCTTGTGATATCATGAAGTCTGTGTCTGGCTCTGGAATTCAAAATCCGTCTAACTGATGCCAAGGCTGTCTTCAGCCACTGAGGTCTCTCATAGCCAGACTTATTTTGTGGATTGTAACACATTGTCTTACTAGTTATCTGCTCACTTTCATAGAATTTAGACAGACTTCACTGGCACGTCTTAGTTCAGAATTGTCTTTTTTTTTCTGTGATCATGAAGGTAAGGTATTATATTTTAAGCCTTGCCTAAATGTTTTGTTTACTGGAAAATTGCGTAACACTGCATTTTTGAGCCTTATATTTGCTCTACTTTTAATGCAGTATAATACACCTGAACTAAAAATTTACTGGAGAAATTGGTTGCAGTTTTAGTATGTCTTCTTTCTCAGAATAATTGTCCCTTTCTCTGACACAGTTTCTCTTAATGAACACTTTATATTGCCATATTTTAGTATGTTTTACTTGTATTTGTAATTTTGCATGCTTCTTTTGGCTGTATACATACTTTCACAGTGTTTAGATTTTTTTTCTTTCCTAACTGCCAGTTATCCCCCAGCCCAGTAGATCCTGTGCTCATCCATTTTTCCTTCTGCAGTGATTGATTGCTTAGAGTTTGTCAGTGGAAGGTAAGGGTCAGCTGAAGGAGCCTGTCATCCATGCAGCAGTGGAGGATGTCATCCTTTCAACTACATCTTAAGCAGGCACCAAAGTCACTTTACCATCCTTATCCTGAGGGCCTTAAGCTCTGATGAACCCCAGCCCCCACCAGAGTGGAGCTTTCTGCATGTAAAGAAGGACCCTAATTGTTCCCAGGCTGGGTGATTACCCTGGAAGCCCACCTTGAGCCACTCCAGTGCTGGCATAAACTTGGGCAATGTTTACTAGAGGCAGTAGCTATGCAGCTGGTGGTGGAATTTTCACTGGTGTCACTGTAAAGGCCTCTTGTATACCTTTCCCTGGCATATGTACTGTTTTGCAAACATGCACTGTGAAGTTTGTCACAGATAACTGATCAACACCAAGCACATAGTTCTTGCCCATCATGCTGCTCATCATGATTCTAGCGACTTTTCAATGCTGTGAATGTACTGATTTGGCCTGCCTCTCTTACAGCAGGATGGGTGAGCAGAAGTTTGCTGGTTAATGCCATCCTTTTTGTGTTGCGTTTTTGAGTACCTAGACTTCTGCTACATCCCCAGGTCATTTGGGCCATAATCAGGGCTTTATCTCTCTGCAGCATGCAATCAACAGGTTTAAGTATATGTTCTTTGTGTTTCACTGTTACAGTCATTACATTTGGGTAATCTGCTGGCAGGTTGCCCTCAGTCGGACTGAATTCCAAAGTCTTGGGTCCTGCATCGGTTCCCGTCTTATCTTCCATGACGTCAAGTCGTCAGGGGTATAAAACATGCAGCCGACGCCATTTTCTTCAGTCTTTCTTGCCGCGCAGTGCCCGTAGCAGAAGCATTTCGCAAGTGCCGGTCGGCCGACTACTGAAATATTCATGTTTGAGCTTCAGAACCGAAGTCTTCACTAAAGCTAAGTACCCCATTGGGGAAACTTTTTTTCTTGCTTTTTACCAATGTCAGAAAAAGTTAATTGTATTACTTGTGGGAAGCAAATACCTCATAAGGATTTCCATTTATACTGTATTCCTTGCCTAGGCCCTTATCACAACGTGCCTGGCTGTCGGTTTTGTGCTAGATTTAACCAACGCACTATTAAGCGTCGGTATATTTTTGCATCAAAGTATTTTGGAAACAGATTTAACTACCCAGAGATGTCATCGGATAGCAATCCGACTACCGGAGTACATAAAAAACACAAAGAAAAGGACAGAGAAAGGCAATCGAGATCCAAAACAGACGACAAAGCTTCTCCTAAGCCAGTCGGCGGTTCGCCAGTACTCAGTGAGGCGCCTTTGCAGCCCCTGATACCCGCTACCTTCGGGTCGCAGGCATCTACCAACACCCATGTGGAGTCCGGCATGCCCTAAGATACTCAGGGTATTAGACCAACGGATGTATCTCCCTCGGATGGGTCCAGAGCTGCTGAGCAGGCATCGGCTTCTGAGGATGTATTCAGACCTCAACATTTGTACATCAAACCGACGACAGCTGCAAAACCAAAGACAAAAGCAACTTCTAAACCTAAAAAAACGACGCATGAGCCACGTGCACAGGCCTCTATGCCTAACAAACAGATGATCAAAATGGCTGAAGACCTTATTAACTTGATCAGGGGTACCCATCCCCCTCCAGATAAGAGGCCTAGGCAAGACACTGATTATGAATCTTCAGATCAGGTTTATATTTCTTCTGATTCCTCTTCTGATCAGGAATTATCTATACCACCCTATAAGGATTCTGATGCTGAGGAGTCTATTCCATCTGCATCTCTCCTGAGGATTATTCATTTGGAGAAACCCTGCATACTTTGAGGGAGCAGAGCATTTTCACTGGGAGAGTCAAGATTTCTCAGAATCAAAAAAGAGGCTCAGGGATTTCCTTCTCCCTCAGCACAAGCCTTTAGCCATTCCTTTAGACATTGTGGATGATGTGTTTTCGGAGTCAAGCTTGACCCCTGACTCCTTACCTCCGGCTCCCAGTAAGCCTGACAGATATTAGAGTCCCCGACTCACATAAATTTGTATTTAGAAACCCTGCTGCTGATCCTGAAACTATTTCACAGGGTCCAAAGGGAGTTAAGGCCTCAACAGCAAAAAACCCTAACCCCTCTGACAGAGATTCTAGGGCACTGGACAGATGGGGAAAAAAGGTTTAGACATCTGCAACCTTGGCAATCAGGGCCTTAAATTGTCAATTTCATATGCTTAAGTACCAACAACATGTAATGGGATTGCTGAAACGGAAAATGATGTTGATTTCAGAATGTGCAGAAAATAAAGAATTGCAGGAATTATTGCATGCAACTGAACAAGTTGGAAAGCATACTTTGCGATGTGATTTTGATTCTTTAGAGGCCTCCTGCAGGGCCGCAATTACTGGATCTGTGATTAGGAGGCATGCCTGGTTAAAGGAACAAAATTTGCCTGAACATGTTAAAGCTAAATTGCTAGATGCACCTTTACAGCATAATTCTCTGTTTGGTATTAAGGCAGAAGAGGTTTTAAAGAAAATGGAAGACAAAGCTAAGTCTATGCAAACTGTTAAAGATTTCTTACTAGTGTAGCCACCAAGATTCAGTAGACACTGGCCTACAAAAAATTGCTCTTTTTCCTGTGTCAGACAGAGCTCAAAGGGGCAAATCCAGATGCCCTAAGGGTTCCATGTACCAGGCTCAAGACTCATACAGGTCAAAGCAATATGGCTAGTGTAGCCACCAAGATTCAGTAGACACTGGCCTACAAAAAATTGGTCCTTTTCTGTGTCAGACAGAGCTCAAAGGGGCAAATCCAGATGCCCTAAGGGTTCCATGTACCAGGCTGAAGACTCATGCAGGTCAAAGCAATGGGACGCATCCACCTCCAAATCTGGAGGAGATAAAGCACAAACCTCTACAGAAAGCAATCCCAATGACTTCCCTCTGCCTACACCAAACACTTACCGTTTCGCAGCACCCATAGGGGGAAAATTAGCACTTTTTGCTCAAAATTGGCAGTTAATAACCCTGGACAAGTGGGTACTAAACATCGTATCCCAGGGATACAGATTCCATTTCCACACACTGCCAATGACAAATGGGTTGGCCATATCTGCCAAAAAAACAATGGGCAGAGGCACAGAAACAGGTTACGTCCCTCATGGATAATGGGGGCCATTCAGACAGTGCCAGAAAAGGCAAAAGGACAAGGTTTTTACTCAAGAATGCTCTTGGTGCCCAGAAAGGACAAGGCCTGGCGGCCAATACTGGATTTATCGATTTTGAACACATACCTGGACATTCCAAAATTCAAAATGCTCATGTTGCAGCAACTTCTGCCCATGCTGGGCAAGAATGCTTAGCTGGTGACTTTAGACCTAAAAGAAGCATACCTGCATGTCCCAATAAGACTGTTGTGCAGAAGATAGCTCAGATTCAAGGCTGGCTTAATGCATTACCAATTCTCTGCACTGCCCTTTGGTTTATCTACTGCGCCCAAGGTCTTTACAAATTGCCTGGCACCAGTAATTGCATTTTGCAGACAAAGAAGTATTCAGATATATCCTTACTTGGATGACTGTCTCATTCAAGCAGAGAACAAGGACACTCTTCTACGACACCTGGCGTTTGTGAAAAGGCTTCTAACATGCCTAGGGTACACAATAAACGAAAATAAATCACAACTGGTACCCTCTCAAAAGATAACATTCCTGGGTGCAAGCTTGAATACAACTGCCCAGATGGCTTACCTCACGCCAGACAAACAAAGGCAACTGACTACTTACTTCAAACTGATGGCAACAAAAACCCAGTCTTCTGCAAGACAAATTCTGCAGGCTCTGGGCTTCATGGCATCCTGCATCCTACTGATTCCATATGGAAGACTGCATATGAGGAAACTTCAATGGTAACTAAAAATTTTATGGAGTCAACATTCACACAGTCTGGAAACTGATTCCTCTCATTCCCTGCCTGCAACAGGAGTTTCTATGGTGGGCAAAGGCCTGTCACCAAAACATGGGACGGCCCTTCAGTCTACCTCCTGCCAGCCAAACCTTAACAACAGATGCATCAGATTATGCCTGGGGGGCTCACATGGCAGGAAGATGCATTCAGGGCATATGGGCACCAAATCAAATGCATTTACATATCAACCAGAAAGATATGCTAGCTGTTCAAAATGCCCTAACAGCCTTCAAGGACTTCTTCCAGGACAAGTACTGATAAAGACGGACAACACCACAGTCATGTGGTATATAAACAAGCAAGGGGGCACACACTCGTACCTCCTTTGCAGATTAGCCATGGCACTGTGGCACACAGCTTTGACCTACCAAATACATCTTCAAGCGCAATTCCTGCCAGGAAAACAAAACACTCTGGCTGACGATTTAAGCAGAAACCTTATGGATCCTCACGAATGGAAACTAAATCTACAAATCTTCAGCATGATAACAGAGAAATGGAGGAGCCCTGACATAGATCTATTTGCCTCCCCTCACAATTATCAACTGAAAAGATTCTGCACAAGGGACTTATCACAGACAAGCATGGAGAGTGGACGCCCTATCCTTCAGTTGGAAAAACCTATCAGTTTACGCCTTTCCTCCTCTGCCTCTTCTACCCAAGATCCTCCTAAAAGTCAGACAAGAGAAGCCAAAGATGATATTAATTGCCCCGGACTGGCCCCGCCAATACTGGTACCCAATCCTAAGGAACTTGTCTCAATACCCAGCTTGGACCTTGCCTCAAAAAACACAACTACTGTCCCAGCAAAACAATCAGATCCTGCATAATCAACTACAGACTCTGAACCTGGCAGCATGGCTAATCAAACAACACCTCTCAATAAAGCTGTGATGGATGTCATTTTGGAAGCCAGAAGGCCTAGTACTAGAAAATCTTATGCTGACAAATGGAAGAGATTCTGTGCTTGGAATCGAGCACAAGGAACTGATACAGCAGAACCAACATATTCCTCAGATATTACAGTATTTAACTGAGATGCTTGACAAAGGCCTAGCTTTCTCATCAATCAAATTCCATGCCTCTGCCATTTCGACTCATTACAATACAGACCCACCAATCTTTTCTCATCCTTTACTAAAGCAGAATCTTAGAGGAGCCAAAAATTTAAGGCCTCCTAGAAGTTCACCATTACCAGCATGGGACCTCAATTATGTGTTTGAAAAGCTCACCCTACCTCCATTTGAACCAGCTGCTACCGCTGATATAAAGTTCTTATCATGGAAGACAGCTCTGCTACTAGCAATTACTTCAGCAAGAAGAGTTTCAGAGCTACAGGCCATCATGGCTGTAGAGCCTTTTATCATATTTTACCCAGACAGGGTGCCTCTGAGGACAAATCCTACTTTTATGCTTAAGGTAGTTTCCAGTGTGGCTCTTAACCAAACAATTCATCTGCCAACTTTTTATCCAAATCCGCAGAACAAAGGGGAAAGAATTCTACATTCGGACGTACACAGACCGCTAAGATTCTACTTGAGCAGGACTAAAGTTCTAAGAAAAACTGAGCAATTTCTAGTGACATATGCTGCAGGATCAAAGGGAAAGGCTATTTCAAAGCAAGACAGTTTCATAGTGGATAAGATATTGCATCCGTTTCTGCTACTTGCACCTTGGCAAACCTGTGCCCAAGAGCATTAGGTCTCACTCTACCAGAGCTGCAGCTACTTCAGCAGCCTTTCTTAGAGGAGTACCAACCAAGGACATTCTAGAGGCTGCTACTTGGAGTTCTGTTCACACCTTTACAAAGCATTGCCATTTGCTTGTACTCTAAGTCCAGGGCAGGCTTTGCAACTGCAGTGCTGCAGGGCCTTATAGCTTCACCTAATGCTCTTTAGCTCCAGCCTCCCAGTTATAGCTTTGGGATTCTACCCAAATGTAATGACTGCAACAGTGAAACACGAAGAACATAGTGCAGTTGTGTACACTTACCATAAATGTAGATGTTAGAGTGTATTCACTGTTGCAGTCCAGGTTACCCTCCCGCCATCCCCGTCATTCTATAGTTTATCTTTCCTTCTCTATCTTCTACAGCCTATGTGGTGTATTTGCTTGTAGATGAAGGTAAAGTTTATATTGATGCAACTTTTTTGGGGCACCTGACATCGGGGGCAAGAAAAACTAAAGAAAATGGTGTCGGCTGCATGTTTTATACCCTTGACGACCTGACATCATGGAAGAGAAGACAGCAACCGACACAGGACCCAAGACTTTGGAATTCAGGCCGACTGAGGGCAACCTGCCAGCAGATTAACCAAATGTAATGACTGCAACAGTGAATACACTCTAACATCTACATTTATGCTAAGTGTACACAACTGTACTTTCTAACAAGTACTGATTGATCAGTAGCGATTATGAAATGCTGCTGACACAAATTTTGTATTTACAGGAATACACTGTTTCTACATATCTATTAGTCGCCTTTGTATGTATAATATTGGTTTATTTTTTTTCTTAGGATAGAGGAGATGAATTCACGTACACTGGGAGTGGAGGTAGAGACCTTTCTGGAAACAAACGGATTGGGGAATTGTCATTTGATCAGACATTAACACACATGAACAGGTAACTAATGGAAATTCCATTGAATTGACAGGGTGTTTAACATCAGAAATGATTAAACTGTAACAAGTAAGAGGTACAATTTATTTTTCATTAGAGTAGTACCTTCTTACAAAGCAGTTTGTACAAAACAATCTGAAGTTGGCCTTTACAAATCTCATCTGATTGCAGTGCTTAATAATGGAATTGTTTTAGAGCTAAAGCTGCCCTGTGGTATAATTTAACTCTGAGAAGGCACATCTCTGGTGTAGATACTTCCAGTCTATTTTAAGCTGTGGTGGAATATGTGAATATTTGAGTTGAATCTGATTGGCCAAAAATTATAGCTAAAGGAAACCCAGAAATATTTTTTAGAAAAACGTAGCTGATAAATACATCTGTGAGGCTTGAACTGTTAAAATTAAGAGAGTTCTGAAATCGGGAGTTGGGAATTTGGGGATTCTAGTATAGAATTTTTATTAATTGGGATCCTGCAAATAATCACTGGTGTACTAGCCTATTTTACGTAACACAAAGTTATCCTGCTGTTCTTTGTGAAGAGCATTTACATTAACATAGGAGCTTTATGTCAAGCAACACATTTGCAACTTAGATTTCGTTAAGCACTGAAATTAAATCAAACTTCTTACATATGACAGCAAAAGCAGTTTTGTACAAGATTAAAAATAAGGTACTTTATCGTAGTCCGTTAGCTGCAGAGACTTTGTGTTTGTCATGTTATTTATGTTCTGAAGCAAGTGTAATAAAATGTTTGGTGCTGGATGTAATCATAACATGTATAGCATGAAATTTTAGTGTTTGAAGCCAGTATTGTGTTGCATTTTATTGCAGAGGCTCCCCAAGTGGGTTTTTTTAGAGCTGAAAATCCCTGCCATGACTTAATGAATGACTAAACCCACAATGCCTAACTACCTAAATTAATGTGTAAACTATGTTTTCCATACTAAATGCATCAATAGAACTTTTCTTACTTTCTAGGAAGACAAGTTGACAATTAATTCTTGCAGGTGAAGCACCTAACATTTGAAAATTGACATAATACAAGATTATGTAGTAATGAAACCACAATGAATGAAGAGGGATTTTTTTTGTTTGCCTGTAATTGTAGACATATGCAAATTGTCCTCTACATAAAATCATTTTGGGAATGTGGTTTCTGAGAGGCAGGAAGACTCAATAGGTAACCCCTTCCCTCCTAACACCGCTTCTTCTCATGCAGTTTTTTAACGACTTGTGCTTCTACCTGATCTGTATGCCTGGGGTGGTGGGGGTGGATGTCCTTCAAGGATGCATCTGCAGTCCTAACAAGGGCTGCCTGAGGCAGGACAACCCATTTCGGTCGGCCGGATTCCAAAGTCTGGGTCTGGCCTCGGCTGATGTTGCACTTCACCCGACGTCACTGCGGCTGTCAATTGGGTATAAAGGCATCAGCCGACACCATTTTCCTCAGTCTTTCTTGCCGCGCGGTGCCCGAAGCAGAAGCTGTTCGCAAGTGCCGGTCGGTCAGATCCAGAGTTTTCTACTACCGAAGACTTCTAAAAAGCTAAGTACCCCGTTGGGGACTCTTTCTTGCCTCAGCCGATGTCAGAAAAAAGTAAATAATTGTTTAACTTGTGGGAAACAAATACCTCATAAGGATTTCCACTCTTACTGCCTTCCTTGCTTAGGCCCAGACCACGACGTAGCAGCTTGTCTAGCCTGTGCTTCCTTCAACCGACGGACACTTAGACGTCGGTCGGAGTTTGCGGAGGAGTTTTTTGGTCCCGCTTTTGCTTACAAAATGCCGTCGGATACTCCGACTTCGCATTTAGCTAAAAAGCATAAGGAAAAGGACCGACACTCGCGGTCCACGGTTTCGGCCGAAACCACGGTTAAGCCTACCGCGAGTGTCTCGGTTTCGGCTGAAACAGAGTCCACGGTTCTTCCTTTGGCCGAAAACATTCCTCCTGCAACCGAGGCCTCACACAGCATGGCTGAATCTGCTACTGAAATTTCTCCTGCTGTAGCAGGCACCCAGGATTTATCAGATACTATTCCTTTGGACATATCTACTCCTGCACGTGGAGCTGCTAGGCCCCCTGCATCCATGTCTGTCAAGACTTTCTCTAGGGCTAAAGCAGCTAAATCTTCTAAGGCCTTGCCTTCTAAAACCCCCTCACACAGGCCTAGCTCTAGTTCCCAAATGCTTAGCCTGGCAGAGGATCTCATTTCTTTGATCAGGGGATCCCAACCTCACCATGACAGGGCCTCTCATCCCCCTCCAGAGAAGAGGCCTAGAGCAGAGCCCCCTGAACCAGTTTCTACGGATTATTCTTCTGATGATTCAGAAAACTCAAATCCTCCTGAAGGCCCTTATTCTCCATATGAGGATTCTGACGCAGAAGACTCCATTCCTTCTGCCTCTCCTCCTGAGGAATTTTCTTTTGGGGAAACCTTGCATGCTATGAGGGAACAATTTCAATGGCAGGGCCAGGATTTTTCAGATTCAAGGAAACGGCTCAGGACCTTTTTGCATTTGCCACAGCATAGGCCTTTAGCCATTCCTCCAGTACTAACAGTTGTGGATGATGCATTCAATGATGCTTGTACTGCCCCTGACTCTCTTCCTCCGGCCCCTGCTAAGCCCGACAGATACTACAGGGTCCCGGACAAACATCACCTGTATAAGGCCCCTATTGCAGATCCTGAAACTATTTCTCAAGGCCCCAAAGCTGTAGCAACTACCAAAAACCCCCTCCCCTCTGAAAGAGAATCTAGAGCATTAGAGAGATGGGGTAAAAAAGTTTATACTTCTGCTACTCTTTCGGCTAGGGCTTTAAACTGTCAATTCCACATGATTCAGTATCAGGAATTTTTGTTAGATCAGTTAAATAAAAAACTATCCTCTCCTGAACCTATAGACCGTAAGTCCCTTCAGGATTTGGTACATAACACTCAGCAGGTCAGTAATCATTCCTTAAAATGCGGCTATGATGCACTGGAGGCTTCCTTTAGATCAGCTATGACTGGTACAGTGATCAGAAGGCATGCATGGTTAAAAGAGCAATCCTTACCAGACCATGTAAAGTCAAAGCTCCTAGATGCTCCCATGGCGAAACTCAGTTTGTTTGGCTCCCCTGCACAGCAAGTGTTAAAGAAGGTGGAGGAAAAAGCAAAATCTGTCCAAACAGTCAAGGACTTCTTACAGGTCCAGCCTCCCAGGTTTAGTAGAAATTGGCCTTCGAAGAATTGGTCCTTTCCAGACACCAGAGCACAGAGAGGCACAAATAGGGGCTCAAGAGGCAGAGGTCAATGCAGAGGTGCCTACAGGGGACGCCAGTGGCAGCCTAACAACCAGAGAAGTACTGCCACAGATCCAGTTACTACCATTTCCACAGGACAGTCACAGTGACTTGGCTCTGATACCGCCTACCAGGGAACAACTGGAAGCACCCTTAGGCGGAAAGCTAGCCTTATTTTCAGTAAACTGGCATTATATTACAGGAGACAAATGGATTTTACAGACAATAGACAAAGGATACAGGTTTCACTTCCATACTCTACCAAGGAAGAGAGGAATGCCAAACCTACCACCAAACCAAAAGACAAACGCTCTAGAACAAATCAACCACTTACTAAGGATGAGAGCTATAGAAAAGGTACCGCTATGGAACAAGGACAAGGATTTTATTCCAGACTTTTCCTGGTGCCAAGAAAAGAAAACCAATGGAGGCCTATTCTCGACCTGTCCGCTCTCAACACATATCTCATTGTTCCAAAATTCAAAATGCTGACCCTACAGCACCTTCTTCCCATGCTGGGCAAGGAGGCTTGGCTGGTGACTCTAGATCTCAAGGAGGCATACCTGCACGTCCCTATTCGACCAGATTGCAGAAGATACCTCAGATTTCTTGCAGGATCAGAGCATTATCAATTCTCAGCATTGCCCTTTGGCTTATCTACTCTGCCCAGAGTATTCACGAAATGCCTGGCATCAGTAATTGCTCATTGCAGGCTTCAGGGAATTCAAATTTATCCATACCTGGACGACTGCCTGCTACAAGCGGACAACAAGATCAAATTAACAAAAGATTTGGAAAAGGTTATTCAACTACTGCAGGCCTTGGGATACACAGTCAACATAAAAAAGTCAAGGCTGGTACCATCCCAAAGGATTACATTCTTGGGTGCAGAACTGGACACATTAAATCAAGTGGCATTTCTCACAGCAGAAAAACAAAAAGAACTACCACTCTATTTCAAGGCATTAACAAAGCAGAACCAGCTTACAGCAAGGAAAATCCTGCAAGCCCTGGGTTACATGGCATCCTGCATAATATTGATCCCACATGCCAGACTGCACATGAGGAAGTTGCAATGGTACCTAAGGAATTTATGGTCTCAGCACAAGCACAGCCTAGAAACCCAAATACCAATAATTCCATGCCTGAAGCAAGAATTCCTGTGGTGGGCTCAGGCCTGTCAGTTGAACAAAGGACTGCCTTTCCACAGCCCTCACCCAAGCCAGACTATCACCATGGACGCCTCAGACCTCGGTTGGGGGGCGCACACGGCAGACAAGTGTATACAAGGCCTATGGACACAGGACCAGCTGAACCTACACATAAATCAAAAAGAGATGCTGGCAGTGAAACAGGCAATTCAGACATTCAAACCGTTTCTACAACAGGGTCATTTGCTGATAAGGACGGACAACACCACAGTTATGTGGTATATCAACAAGCAGGGAGGCACACATTCATACCCTCTATGCCGGATGGCAATGGACCTGTGGAATGTGGCCCTGGACCTCAACATTCAGCTCCAGGCCTTATTTGTGCCAGGAAAAGAAAATATATTAGCAGACACATTAAGCAGAACTACCACGGATGCCCACGAATGGATGCTGCATCCGGACATCTTCAAAACCATTACAGACAAATGGGGGCTACCAGAAATAGACCTGTTCGCATCCCCACAAAACCACCAATTGAGTAAATTCTGCACAAGGACATACCACCCACTTGCTTGGAAGGTGGACTCCCTATCCTTCAGTTGGGAAAACCTAACAGCATATGCATTCCCACCTCTACCTTTGATGCACAAAGTGCTACTGAAGATCAAAGAAGAACACCCAAGGATCATACTGATAGCTCCAGACTGGCCGAGACAACATTGGTACCCGCTTCTGAGAAGTATGTCTCGGACACACGCATGGCCTCTACCTCTAGTTCCTCTGCTGCTAACACAGAACAACTTCAAGATCCTGCATCCAAACTTAAAAACACTCCAGCTAGCTGCCTGGAATCTTACATGAAACAAAATAACCCAGATTTATCTCAGAGGGTAAAAGACATTATCCTGGAGGCTCGCAGACCCTCCACAAGGAAGACTTATTCAGCAAAATGGAAAAGATACCTCATTTGGAGTGCAGCAAAAGGAGAAAATGTATCATTGCCAAACATAGCTAACATCCTGGAATATTTAGCAGAACTTTTCCACAATGGCCTGTCTTACTCCTCCATCAAGATTCATGTATCACCAATTTCAGCAGAATGCAACATGGATCCTCCAATCTTCTCTCATCCTCTACTCAGGCAGTTTCTAAGAGGAATTAAAAATGTAAAGCCTCCAAGGAAGCCACCCCTACCTACATGGGACCTGAACTTTGTGCTGGAAAAGTTAACACTTCCCCCTTTTGAACCGGCAGCAACAGCAGAATTACAGTTCTTATCTTGGAAAACTGTTTTCCTGCTTGCAATCACTTCAGCAAGAAGGGTTTCTGAATTACAGGTATTAATGGCAGTACAGCCCTTCCTTATCTTCCATCAGGATAGAGTGTCCTTGAGAACTAACCCTACCTTCATGCCAAAGGTGGTCTCCAGGGTATCATTGAACCAAGCAATCCACCTACCAACATTCTTCCCCAACCCACAGAACAGGGGGGAAAAACTACTGCACACCTTGGATGTACACAGGCAATTGCGCTACTACCTGGACAGAACCAAGACCAATAGAAAAACTGACCAGCTTCTGGTAGCATATGCAGCAGGAATGGAAGGAAAAGCAATTTCAAAACAGACAATCTCAAAATGGATAGGAAATTGCATTAGATTTTGTTACTCCTTTCATGGGAAGACAACTCCAGAAAACATCAGACCTCACTCCACAAGGGCTACAGCCACTACCACAGCCTTCTTACGAGGAGTGGCTACCAAAGACATCTTAGAGGCTGCTACTTGGAGCTCCGTGCATACATTTGCCAAGCATTATAATCTGCCTTTATACTCCAGATCCCGAGCAGGTTTTGCCACGGTTTTGCCACTGCTGTTTTGCAGGGGATATTAACTGCACCATAATCTTCCTAGTGCCTCCTCCCCCAGTTTGGCTATGGTATTCTACCCATTTGTTAGGACTGCAGATGCATCCTTGAAGGACATAGTACAGTTGTGTACCTACCATAAATGTAGATGTCCGAGAGGTATGCATCTGCAGTCAGGATTACCCACCCTCCTTCCCCTCTGTGGTACTCCTAGGGTATTTGCCCATCTTGTAGCTAGCTGGGGGAATCTATTATGGTGTATTTGTTTGTATATATGTACATACATGCTTATTTTTTGTTTGCTCTCTACTGTTTGGAACCATTTGCATTTGTCCAAATTTAGCCTTCCTAGAGGGCACCTGGCATCTGGGGCAAGAAACACTGAGGAAAATGGCGTCGGCTGATGCCTTTATACCCAATTGACAGCCGCAGTGACGTCGGGTGAAGTGCGACATCAGCCGAGGCCAGACCCAGACTTTGGAATCCGGCCGACCGAAGGGCTGCCTGAGGCAGGACAACCCATTTGTTAGGACTGCAGATGCATACCTCTCGGACATCTACATTTATGGTAGGTACAAAACTGTACTATTTCACTAATCCCCGCCTTTTCCCCATTTCTCCTAGTGCATAAACTGGTGTTTTATAGGTTCATAGGTAAGTACTAGACTATCTGCCCGAGGGCATCTATAAGCCTAGCCAGAATGTGTTGGTTTTCGTTGCCCCCTTAGATTAGTTCCCTGTGCCTCGGTCCAGCAGAGCCACTGCAGTGATCCCCGGGGTAAATTTTCTGTTTCCCATCGACCCGTCAAGGTTTCTCTTGAAGAGTGTTAGTGAGGAGCTCTGCCTAATGTAGATTGGAATCCTGTTCCAAAGCATGGGAAGTCTCTGGGACAGGACTCTATCCCTCCAGCACGTCCTATTTATCGTTTTGGTGTGGTTTAGATCCCTAGAGGGTGTGGCTCTCGGGGATTTGTTTTTCTTTTTTAGGTGGAGCATGTCCATCAATTCTGGGTTGGACATGGCCTTGTATGTCAGGCAGAGATCACCTCTGAGTAAGCGGTATGCAGCCGAGTACAGCTGGAGTTCCTTCAGTCGGGCTGCATAGGGCATATGTTTGAGGCCAGTAATCCTCTTGGTGAGGTACTTCTGTTGCAGGTGTTTTGTAAGGTACATTCCAAATGGGGTATTGTGCTCTATGATGGATCTGATGAGTGATGAGTAGAGGGGCACAGTAACCTCTTTTGTTCTAGATGCGATCCCTTTTGTGATTAGGTGGGCCACATAGAAGGATTTTCTAACCACCTTGGCAATATTATTATCAAAGGAGAGATTACTATAAAACTACAGCTGCCCTTTTCTGAGAGACAAGAAAACTCTGAATTTTGGTGAACATTGTCTGATTTTATACTGGCACACTTCCACGCCTCCATGGGCATGCAGGTGCATGGAGGGCATCCTAAAGCTTTGAATACTCCCCATTTTTACCATTTTTATTCTCAAATTAACATCCTTATGTACTGCTGTCATTTACCCTGTAAACAGTTGGAGGAACCCCAGATGCTTTAAAACAGTCGAGAAAAAAAAAAACAATTTATACAATCAAATACTTTTTCTGAATCTGTACTAGCCACCTGTAATGCGATGATTTGGTTACAACCTGTATAACCAAAAACCTTTTAATCAGTTTGTCGAAAGTTGTCCTGCAGGCAAGCCCAGTCTGAGTGTGATGTATAAGCTTAGGAGGTGTACTTTCTAACCCTGTAGTCAGTAATGCTATAAGAAATGGATAATCAAAGTTCAGTATAGAGAGTTGTCCGTAGGATATGACCCACATGGGGTCTTTCCTGATTATTAATATGACTGACAGTGGCTCACTTCCACAACTCTAGAGTTTGATCAGTGGTTGTAACATAATTAGCTAACTCCCCAAAACCTCTCCTAAACTTTTCTCCTCCCCACTTGCGTTTATTTGTCCTGGATTTCTTTCTACTTTTTGTTACTTTATGAACTCCATATCTTTCTGTGTCATAACCTTTGCTAAATGTGTGTCCAACTTCTCAAGGTTACAAAGATCCCAGGTAGGCTTCAGTCTCCGTTTTGAGTCCAAGATATTACCTGATACAGCCTTCTTTAGTGTTCAGCAGAACATTTAAGTGCATCAGCTGTGTACTGAAATTCCCCCTCACCGCACAGTACCATCTTTTCTATTGTCTGCTGCTTATGCCCAAGGACCAGTGAAATCAAGCCAAAAGATTATGTGGAGCATAGTCTGAAGTACAGGTAAGGAGACTGTCCGAAGATCCCACAATATGAGCAGGTTCCTTCATTACAGTGACTTAATCCATCTGTCCTTGAAGAGGATTGTTGCGTGCAAGCAATGCAGGTATATCTGGACCTAGGAAATTGTAAAATTATATTTGTCTGTCTGTCATGCTCATTGTTCCTATATACCTTCATATAAATTTGCCAGCTGTGGAGGTGTGGGCCCTGCACGGTCTTAAATGAACTTTATCAACAGCACGCACTGTGTGTATTCCATGCCTTGTCCATCTTGTTATTCCTTCCTGGTAGACCATCCTTTCTGTCTGCATCCTTGGGAATTCCATGTGTTTCATCCATGGGGCAAATAAGCAACGTTACGTAGTCCAATCTCGTCTACATTCTTACCCGTGGGTTCGGAGCCGAATGTCCGCTCAGACTCTGCCATACTTTAGCTCGAAGTCTTTCAATTGGCTGGGCTAAGATGGTATCCCATGCTGCACTGCTCTCTATCCCCAGATCTTGTTTGCTGCACATGTAGCTCGGACGTGGTCTCGCTCTTGGCTGTGGCTAAGTACCCTTTTCTTCTTTATAGCAGAGAATATTTTTGCAAAAAAAGCTCTTTTCATAGCTATTTGTTTGTGTATCTTGAACTGTGTTGTGGAAAAGTTGTTTTTCTCTTTTAGCGTGTTCTTGTGGTATCCCACTAGCTGTTTCCAACTGTCTAGGCCCGTTTCAGTTAGAGGACCTAATCTATCCCATAGCTTACCTTGTGTGCTAATTTTCTTTTCCCCCTTGGGCTAAAACTGTTTAAATTGAGGAATTAGTCCTCCCTCTTGTTCTTGTGTTCCAGGACCGTTTTAGTTAGAGGTCTTTGTGGTGTACTGTTTGTTCTGTTCCTGCACTTGTGGCTGATTGACCGTTGGTCTGGTTGTAGAGTTACTCGGTTTTTATGGTGACTATGTCTAAAGATACTAAGGAGCATAAGCCCTCGGGCTTTAAGAAGTGCACCAAGTGTAGTTATAAGATGTCTATCACTGATGGACACTGTGTGTACTGTCTGGGAGCGATTCGCCTCCAGGAATCGTGTAGTTTTTGTCATGCTTTTAGCCCACGTTTCCTTCAGGAAAGGAAGAACAAATTGATTTTGAAGGGACTTCTGAAACCCTCCTTCGAGGAGGGTTTGGAGAGTGCTTCCAGCTTTGTCTTCTCCATCAAAAGCGAAATCTTCCAAGGCTAAAAAGCGATCCCCATCTCCATCAGTATCCTCGGAGCCGCCGGAGAAAACAGCTAAATCTTCAATGACATCCTCGACTCCATTGTCCTCGGGGCCGCAGGAAGTGTCAATGTCTATGGAACCTGCTTTGGCTCCTATTTTCTTGGAGCCAGTCGCCTAGCATTTGGCCGGTATCTCCTTCTCACAGGTCTCCTTCAGAGAGGAGGTCTCGATCTCCTTCCCTATCCTCCAAATCCTCCAGGACCTTATCGGATGTGGACGTCGATAGAGTGGTGCAGAAACTTCTTTAGTCACCGGTTCTGGCTAAATTGAGCCGGTCCCTCTACCTATATCAGTACTTCCTCCGAGCACATCTCAGCTTTCGTAGCCAGAGTGCTTGGCTCCGTTTGATGTCCCTAGGTCGGTTCCGACAGCCCCTCCTGGCTTATCAGTTCTGACAGCCCCTCCTGGCTTATCTGTTCCGACATCAGCTACAACCCCATCGGCGCCGTCCACGGGGTTCAGGACTCAGGATTCCTCGGTCGGACCCGAGGGAGAGGCTTCGGGACATCTCTCTGCTCCTAGTCTCCCTCTCGGTGCTTTGGCGCAGGGAAGCCTGACTCCTGTTTTGGCTTCTGACCTGGTCACTTCTGATCTGAGGTCTTCCATGGCTGGTCGATCTTTGGACCCATGAGGACCAGCTTTCGAGGCCATGCGGAGTGCGCTGGCCAGGTCGTCAATGGCATCGTACGGTTCGGTCACTCTGTCCCCTACAGCACTGGTGCAGGTCTCTGAACGCCCTCTATCTCTTGACAACGGAGCCCCAAGGCCTCAGGATACCCCCACGAATGGTCCCCATATTTCTGAGGGCTCCTCAGAGTTTTTGCCTGAGGAACCACCCAGAAAGAGAACGTGCAAGAGGAAGCACATAGATTCCCAAGATGAGTCTGTCATGACAGACACCGACCGTGAGGAATCGGAGGGGTCCCCTACGTCATCCTCTGAGGATGTTTCTTTCTCTGACATCCTAGAGATTTTGAAGCAAAGAGGTGACTGGCCATCCAAAGCCCCCTCCGAAGAGGAGTCTGTGTTCCTGAAGGCCTTTGGTGCTCAGCCCTCCGCCTTCTGGGTGTCTCCACCCTTCGAGCTTCTGGTTCTGGTTTATCGAAGGGTGTGGGAAACCCCCGACTCTGTGGAACCAGTCCCCAGGAGACCCAATAAATTTTTGTCTGCCCCCTCTGATAAGAAATTTCTATCCAAGGGGAGTCCCTGTGGATGCCATGGTTGTGGCAGCAGCCACCAAGAAGGAATTGGCTGAGACTTCTTACATCGTCCATCCCCCTAACAAGGAGTCTAGGACTATGGACCGGTACGGGAAGCGTACGTTTTCTTCAGCGGCCTTTACTTTGCGGTCACTGAATTACTTATCACACTTTACATGGCTCCAGAGAGATCTCCTAAATTAGCTTGGAGATGCTCTTAACAGGTAAAGTTTCTGAGGCAGTGGCTCAGAAAGTCAACTCTCTGATGTCTACCTTCAATTCTGTTGCAAACTCCTCCATGAGGCTGATCTCTCATGCAGCCGAGGGAGCGAGTAGGGTTGCAAGTTCAGGAGTCGCTCTTAGGAGACCTGCCTGGATGCGCCTTTGTCATTTCGCATAGGTCTTCAAGTCTACATTCACCGATGCCCTGTTTGATGGTTCCTCTTTGTTCAGAACCAAGGTGAAAGACACTCTCACTAGGTGCGAGCAAGAGGGAAAAACTCTACCGTAGGAGTCCGTTTTTCCCTTCCCTCTAGGCCTTATCCCAAGGCCCAGAGGGGTGGAAAGATGTGGTTCAAGAAATCACAGATGTTTTTTCCCAATGCACAAGGTGTGTCCCCCCTCCAGAGGCAGGGGAGGGGGTGGTTATTCAGGTAGATGCCGCCCTAGGGGCAGAGGAGGTCCCCGTAACTCGGGAGACCGCTATTCCTTCCGTGGTTCTCCCTACTGCCGCTCCTGATGGGAGGCCCGACTGTGCTTTTCCAGAGCCAGTTGGGGGGGTGCATCTCACTATACCTGGAGGCCTGGCAAGGTATCACTCAGGACCAATGGGTTCTATGAATAACTTACGGAGGATATATTATTCCCTTCTCGTCAACTCCCCCTGCAATCAAGAAAATTCCAGATGTTCCACCCAGTCAAAGAGATTCTGCAGCTTCAGAGGTTTCAAAGCTGCTAGAAAAAGGAGCCATCCAACATGTCCCCTCAGACCAGATCGGATTAGGGACTACTCCAGATTCTTTTTGGTGCTGAAAAGGACAGTGGACCTGAGACCCATTTTGGATCTCAGCCGATTGAACACCCATGTGCAGAAGTCCAAGTTCCGAATGGTCACGTTGCAATCTATTCTCCCAGTGTTGGGAAAAGAAGTGTGGATGTGCTCCATCGACCTCAAGGATGCTTACTACCACATAAAGATTGACAGGGCATCCAGAAGTCACCTTCGCTTCCGGCTGGGAGCCAGTCGTTTTCAGTTTCAAGCCCTGCCCTTTGGTCTCACCACAGCCCCCAAGGTGTTTACCAAATGCATGGCAGTGGTGACTGCTCACTTGAGACGTCAGGATTCCAAGTGTTTCCATACCTGGACGACTGGCTCCTTACTGCCACCACCAGGCATCTGCTACTTCAGACCAGAGACGCTACTATCAAACTATGTCAACAGTTGGGCATCACCTTGAACTGGGAAAAATCTGCCTTGTTGCCCTCGCAGCATGTCACCTTTATAGGCGCCGAATTAGACACCGTGCTTATGCGGGCGTTTCTACCACAGGAAAGAATCAAAGTCTTGCAACAACAGATTCATGCCTTGCTCCCTCTGAGAAGAGTGAAGGCAAGATTGGTCCTCCAGTTGTTGGGGACGATGGCTGGTATGATTGTTAGTCCCACTGGCAAGGTTACATATGAAGCTCCTTCAGTGGCTACTCTTCGCCCTGTGGTCTCTTCAATGTCTTCCACATGTTTATCATGTTTCACTGTTGCAGTCATTACTCTTGGGTATCCTGCTGGCAGGCTACCCTCAGTCGGCCAGAATTCCAAAGTCTAGGTCTGGCGTCGGTTGCTGTCACCTCTTCCCTGATGTCAGTGCGCCAGGGGTATAAAAGAGGCAGCCAACGCCATTTTCTTCAGTCTTTCTTGCCGCCCGGTGCCCGAAGCAAAAGCAGTTTGCAAGTGCCGGTCGGCCGACTCCTGAGATTTTCAAATCCGAATTTCAGAACTGAAGTCTTTATCAAAGCTAAGTACCACGTTGGGGAAACTTTTTTCTTGCTCCAGACCGATGTCAGAAAAAGTTAACAATTGTATTTCTTGTGGGAAGCAAATACCTCATAAGGATTTTCACTCTTACTGTATTCCTTGCCTAGGCCCTGATCACAATGTTGCTAGCTGTCGGTTTTGTGCTAGATTTAACCAACGCACTATCAAGCGTTGGTTCGATTTTGCATTTCATTACTTTGGTTGAAAATTTAGTTATATAATGCTTTCGGACCAGCCGACAACCGGAGTTTACAAAAAACGCAAGGACAAGGAAAAGGATAGGCATTCGAGGTCCAAAACCGACGACGAAGCCTTTGCTAGGCCAGTCGCTGGTTCTCAGTGAGGCGCTTTCGCAGCCCCTGGCGCCCGCTACCTCAGAGCCACAGTCCGCTTCCGACTCCCACGTGGAGCCAACTGGGCCTCTGGAAACTCAAGGTATTGGACATTCGGAAATCATTCCATCAGATGGGTCCGGAACCGCTGAGCAGGCATCGGCTTCTGAGGGTGTCTTCAGACCTACACAACTATACATTAAGCCATCTTCAGCTTCAAAGGCAAAGACTAAAGCAGCTCTGAAGACAAAGAAACAAGTACAGCATTCTCCTTCTCAGACTTCCATGCCTAAAAAACAGATGCTCAAAATGGCCGAAGACCTAATTAGTTTGATCAGGGGCTCCCATCCCCCTCCTGATAAGAGGCCTAGGCAAGAGACAGAGTATGATTCTTCTGATCACGTTTCTGTTTCCTCTGATTCCTCTTCTGAACAGGATTACTCCATGCTTCCCTATGAGGATTCTGATGCTGAAGAATCGATTCCTTCAGCCTCTCCTCCTGAGGATTATTCTTTTGGGGAAACCCTGCATACCATGAGGGAGCATTTCCACTGGGAGAGCCATGATTATTCTGAATCTAAGAAAAGGCTCAGAGACTTTCTGCTACTTCCTCAGCACAGACCCCTTGCTATTCCACCTGTTCGGGACGTTGTAGATGATGTATTTTCAGAGTCCGGCCTGTCCCCTGACTCTTTACCCCTGCACCTGCTAAGCCTGATAGATACTACAGGGTCCCGGATTCTCATAAATTCCTATATAAAAACCCCGCTGCTGACCCAGAAACTATATCTCAGGGTCCCAAAGGGGTTAAAGCTTCCACTGCAAAAAAAACCCTGTCCCCTCTGATAGGGATTCTAGGGCTCTAGACAGATGGGGGAAAATGTCTACACTTCTGCTACCCTGGCTGTAAGGGCTTTAAATTGTCAGTTTCATATGCTTAAATATCAGCAATATTTAATGTCACTGCTTAAACAGAAAATGTTGACAAATACTGAATGTTCAGAGAACAAAGAATTGCAGGATTTATTGCATGCAGCTGAACAAGTGGGAAAGCATACTTTGCAATGTGGTTATGATTCACTGGAGGCCTCTTGCAGGGCCGCTGTTACAGGTTCTCTTATTAGGAGGAATGCTTGGTTAAAGGAACAGAATCTGCCTGATCATGTTAAAGCAAAATTATTAGATGCACCATTACAGCATGGTACTTAGAAGAGGTGTTGAAAAAAATGGAGGATAAAGCAAAATCCATGCAGACAGTCAAGGATTTCTTACAGGTACAGCCACCCAGGTTTAGCAGGAACTGGCCCTCTAAAAATGGTCCTTTCCAGTGTCAGACAGACCACAAAGAGGCAGATACAAGTGTCCCAGAGGCAGATCTCAGCCCCAAGGCTCATACAGGCCTAAACAATGTGGTGCTCCTACCTCCAAAAGTGGAGAAGACAAATCACAACCTTACAGGAAACAGTCCCAATGACTTTCCTCTACCAGATCCAAGCACTTTTCATTTGGCAGCCCCCTTAGGGGGAAATTTTTTCATCAAATTGGCAAATGGTTACCCAAGACAAATGGGTCCTGAACATAGTGTCCCAAGGCTACAGGTTCCATTTTCACAGTCTACCAAGGTCAAAAGGTATGCCAGACCTGCCACACAATCAATGGGCAGAGGCACAAAAACAAATTACAGCCCTCATGGACATGAGGGCCATTCAGCAAGTACCACAACAAGAGCAGGGGCAAGGATTTTACTCCAGACTCTTTCTAGTACCCAGAAAGGACAAAACCTGGAGACCAATACTGGACCTGTCTATACTAAATACATTTTTGGAAGTTCCAAAATTCAAGATGTTGACTCTACAGCAGCTACTGCCCATGCTGGGCAAGAAGGCTTGGCTCTTAACTTTGGACCTAAGAGGTATACCTGCATGTCCCAATCAGACAATCTTGCAGAAGATAACTCAGACTCATAGCTGGCTCAATGCATTACCAATTCTCTGCACTGCCCTTTGGCTTATCTACTGTGCCCAGGGTCTTCACAAAATGCCTGGCACCAGTAATTGCGTTTTGCAGACAAAAATGAATTCAAATATATCCCTACTTGGACGACTGCCTTATTCAAACAGAGAACAAATACATCCTTCTGAAGCATCTGGCGTTTGTAAAAAGATTACTAATTGGCCTAGGGTACACAGTAAACGAAAAGAAATCAAAACTAGTGCCCTCTCAAGAGATAATATTCCTGGGTGCAAGCTTAAATACAACTTCCCAGATGGCTTATCTCACGCCAGACAAACAAACGCAACTGACTACTTACTTCAAGAAATTGGCAACAAAAACCCACTTATCTGCAAGGAAAATCCTGCAGGCCTTGGGTTTCATGGCATCTTGCATTCTACTAATTCCATATGCCAGACTGCATATGAGGAAACTACAGTGGTATCTAAAAAGTGTTTGTACTCAGCATTGCCACACCCTGGAGACAGTAATTGCACTCATTCCCTGCCTGCAGCAGGATTTTCGATGGTGAGCAGAAGCCTGTCACCACAACAAGGGTCTGCCATTCAGATTACCCATAGCCAGACAGACACTGACAACAGATGCATCAGATTATGCCTGGGGGGCCCATATGGCAGGAAAATGTATTCAGGGCACATGGCCTGCAAACCAGATGCATCTTCACATCAATCAAAAAGAGATGCTAGCTGTTCAAAATGCCCTGACAGCTTTCAAGGACCTGCTTCATCCAGGACAGTTACTGATAAAGACAGACAACACTACGGTCATGTGGTACATAAACAAGCAGGGAGGTACACATTCCTACCCCCTCTGCAGACAAGCAATGACCTTATGGGACACAGCATTGGCTTTTCAAGTTCACCTGCAAGCACAGTTCCTGCCAGGAAAAACAAATACTCTGGCAGACGAACTAAGCAGAAACCTCATGGATCCCTACGAATGGAAACGTGATCCACAAGTCTTCAACATGATAATAAGGAAATGGGGATGCCCAGACATAGATCTATTTGCCTCCCCTCACAACTGCCAATTGCAGAGATTTTGCACAAGGATTTATCACAAGCAAGCATGGAAAGTGGACGCCCTATCCTTCAGCTGGAAAAATCTAATGGTATATGCTTTTCTCCCACTGCCTCTCCTTCCCAGGGTACTCCTAAAGGTCAGACAAAAGAAGCCAAAAGTTATACTGATTGCACCAGACTGGCCACGCCATCACTGGTACCCAATCCTAAAGAGCTTGTCTCAAGGTCCAGCATGGATATTGCCTCAAACTTCTCACTTACTGACCCAACAAAATAATCAGATCCTGCACAGCCAACTCAGGACCTTTAATCTGGCAGCATGGCGGATAATGTAGCCATTCATAACACTCCTCTTTCAAAAGCTGTTATGGATGTTATCTTGGAGGCCAGGAGGCCCAGTACCAGAAAATCTTATGCAGAAAAATGAAAGAGATTCTGTGCTTGGAATCAGGAACAAGGCAGTGACACGTGTGTACCAAATATCCCTCAGATTTTACAATACCTAACTGAGATGCTGAACAAAGGCCTTTCTTTCTCATCAGTTAAGATTCATGTCTCTGCCATTTCAGCCCATTACAACATGGAACCACCTATCTTTTCTCATCCTTTAATAAGGCAGTACCTCAGAGGGGCCAAAAATCATTAGACCTCCAAGGAGAGCACCAATTCTGGCCTGGGACCACAATTATGTTTTAGAAAAGCTCACACTGCCTCCTTTCGAGCCAGCATCAACAGCAGATATAAAATTCTTATCCTGGAAAACAGCTCTGCTCCTAGCAATAACCTCTGCAAGGCGAGTCTCTGTGTTACAAGCACTCATGGCTGTGGAACCTTTCATCATTTTTCATCCAGACAGGGATTCTCTGAGGACAAACCCTACATTTCTGCCTAAGGTGGTGTCCAGTGTGGCCCTTAACCAAACCATTCACCTGCCTACCTTTTATCCTAATGCACAGAACAAGGGTGAGAAAATTCTGCATTCTTTGGACATAACACAGGCAGATGTCCTTCAAGAATGCAACTGCAGTCCTGACATATGGGTTGTCCTGCCTCAGGCAGCCCTTCGGTCGGCCGGATTCCAAAGTCTGGCTCCGGCGTCTGCTGATGTCGCCTCCTCCCCGACGTCAGAGCGGCTGGGGTATAAAGGCATCCGCCAACGCCATCTTCTTCAGTCTTTATTGCCGTGCGGTGCCCGAAGCAGAAGCAGTTCGCAAGTGCTGGTCGGTCAGCTCCTGTGTTTTCAGTTAACCGAAGTCATCTAAAGCTAAGTACCCCGTTGAGGAACATTTTTTCTTGCCTCAGCCAATGTCAGAAAAAATTGAAAAAGTTAATTGTTTGTCTTGTGGTGAACAAATACCTCATAAGGACTTCCATTCTTACTGCCTCCCTTGCCTGGGCCCAGACCACGACGTCTCGGCCTGTGCTTGCTTTAATAAGCGCACACTCAGGCGCCGGGCAGAATTTGACGAAGACTTTTTTGGCGAATCTTACGCTTATATCATGCCGTCGGAACAACCAACAGCACAAACTACAAAAAAACGCAAGGACTGGGACCGACATCCTCAGCCCGCGTCGTCCACAGATACCACGCCTAAGCTCTCCGCGAGTACATCAGTCCCTTCGGAAGCGATAATTCAACCGCTCCAGGCCGACGACAACGCTTTACCGCGTTCTTCGGTCCCGGAGGTTTCACCGGTGCCGGTTGTTGATTTTCCTCCAGAAACCGAAGTTCTAGAACTACCCAACACCATTCCTGTGGACAAAGTTACCCCTGCACGTGGGGCAGCTAGGCCTCCTGTATCAGTGTCCATCAAGGCCTTTGCACATGCCAAGGCTGCCAGCCAAGCCAAGGCCCATCCTAAACCTACTTCTCAGGGCCCTTCTTCTGATAGACAGATAATGACTCTAGCTGCAGATCTAATCTCTCTTATCAGGGGTTCTCAGCCGCACCCAGACAGAGGTTCTCAGCCGCCTGCAGAAAAAAGGCCTAGAACTGAGCAGGCAGAGACACCCTCTCTTCAGATGAAGCCTCTGGGGATTCAGAGCACTCAGATACCCAGGAAGAATCCTTCCAGGCCTATGAGGACTCTGATGCTGAGGAATCAATTCCCTCTGCCTCTCCTCCAGAGGATATTTCTTTCGGTGAAGTTCTCCACTCCATGAGAGAACATTTTCAGTGGCAGGGTCAGGAATTTTCTGATTCCAGGAAAAGGCCACGTACTTTCCTTAAGTTACCTCAGCACAGGCCTTTAGCTGTTCCCCCAGTGTTGGATGTCCTGGATGATGTATACTCAGACTCCAGTGCTTCCCCTGATTCTCTCCCTCCTGCTCCTGTCAAGCCAGACCGATATTACAGGGTCCCTGAAACTCATAAGCATCTCTTTAAGGCCCACTCTGTGGATCTAGAAACTATTTCACAGGGCCCCAAAGGAGTAGCTACTTCCTCAGCCAAAAACCCTCTGCCAGCTGACAGGGAAGCTAGGTCCCTGGAGAGATGGGGCAAAAAAGTTTATACCTCTTCCACCCTTGCCATGAGGTCACTTAACTGCCTTTTTCATATGTTTCAGTACCAGGATCTTAATGGATGATTTGCAGAAAAAGTTAGCCTCTCTTGAGCCTATAGATAGAAAGGCATTGCAGGATTTGGTTCATAATACCCAGCAGGATAGCAATCATTTTCTTCAGTGTGGTTATGATGCATTGGAAGCTTCATGTAGGGCAGCTGTGACAGGGGCCGTTATACGTAGACATGCTTGGTTGAAAGAACAACCACTGCCAAACCATGTTAAAGTAAAGCTCCTGGATGCACCTCTGGAAAAACAGAAGCTTTTTGGTGCTAATGCACAGGATGTGTTGAAGTCTATTGAGGAAAAGGCAAAATCAGTGCAGACAGTCAAGGATTTCCTCCAGGTTCAGCCACCCAGATTCAGCAGGAATTGGCCTTCAAAGAATTGGTCCTTTCCAGACTCTGACAAGTTTCAAAGGGGGAAAAACAGGCGTGCTCGAGGTAGAGGACAATACCGAGGCTCCTACAGGGGCTGCCAATGGCAACCACCAAATCAGAGAAGTGGCGCAGGTAGTTCATCTGCACCACAGGGACAATCACAATGACTTACCTTTCACTCCGCCTACCAAGGCTCAAAGAGAAGCACCTCTAGGCAGAAAATTATCCTTATTCTCAAAGAACTGGCACATTTTAACCAAGGACAAATGGATTCTGGACATAATAGACAAAGGTTACAGGTTCCACTTCCATACCTTACCAACGGGACAAGGCATGCCGAACCTGCTACAAAATCAAAGGGCAGAGGCACTCATAGAAGTTTCAAAGCTGTTACAAATAAAAGCAATAGAAAAGGTTCCTCCTCAGGAGCAAGGCCAGGGATTCTATTCAAGACTGTTCCTTCTTCCAAGAAAAGAAAAACAATGGAGGCCTATACTGGACTTGTCCGTTCTAAACACTTTTCTCATTGTGCCAAAATTCAAAATGCTGACGTTACAGCAACTCCTTCCCATGCTGGGCAAGGGGTCTTGGCTGGTTACTCTGGACCTCAAGGAGGCATGCCTGCATGTCCCAATCAGACACAGTTGCAGAAGATACCTCAGATTTCTTGCAGGAACAGAGCATTATCAATTCTCAGCATTGCCGTTTGGCTTATCTACTGCGCCCAGAGTATTCACGAAATGCCTGGCATCAGTAGTTGCACATTGCAGGCTTCAGGGGATTCAAATATACCCTTACCTGGACGACTGCCTCATACAAGCAGACGGCAAACAAACCTTGACAAAAAACTTGGATTATGTCATTCAGTTGCTACAGGCTTTGGGATACACAGTCAACATTCAAAAATCAAGACTACTGCCATCCCAAAAGATTATTTTTCTAGGAGCAAAACTGGACACACAATCACAAATGGCTTTCTGCACAGAGGAGAAACAAGAGCATTTACCAGATTACTTCAAAAGCCTAGCAAAGCTTACCCAGCTGACCGCAAGGAAGATCCTGCAGGCCCTGGGGTTCATGGCGTCTTGCATTCTTCTGATTCCTCTGGCAAGACTACACATGAGAAAGCTGCAATGGTACCTAAAAAGCTTGTGGTCTCAACACAGCCACAACCTAGAAGACGTAATACCACTTATTCCATGCCTGCAAAGGGAATTTTTGTGGTGGGCTCAAGCAAGTCATTTAAACGAAGGCATGCCTTTCAACAAAGCTCAAACAAGTCAAACCATTACAACAGATGCCTCAGACCATGGATGGGGGGCACACATGGAGGGCAGATGCATTCAAGGACAATGGACTCCCATGGAAGTGCATCATCATAAATCAAAAAGAGATGTTGGCAGTAATACATGCAATAGAAGCCTTTGGAAAATCTCTTCAGCAAGGTCATCTGCTAATAAGGACAGACAACACCACTGTCATGTGGTATATAAACAAACAAGGGGGCACTCGCTCTTATCCCCTCTGCAGATTAACAATGACTCTTTGGGAAAAGTCCCTGAAACTGAACATCCACTTGCAATCCCAGTTTGTTCTGGGCAAGGACAATGTTCTGGCGGACAAGTTGAGCAGAAATTTCTTGGATCCACACATTTTCTCACAAATAACTGCATGGGGAAGACCGGACATAGATCTCTTTGCTTCTCATCTCAATCATCACCTGGAAAGGTTCTGCACAAGGACACACCATCCTCTAGCCTGGAGAACGGATGCTCTTTCCTTCAGTTGGAATGCCCTAACAATTTATGCATTTCCTCCTCTACCTTTACTGACCAAGGTGTTACTGAAGATCAAAGCAGAACAGCCAAAAGGAATCCTGATAGCTCCAGACTGGCCAAGGCAGCACTGGTATCCTTTGCTACTGAGCATAACTCACACCAAACCGTGGCCCTTGCCTCAATGGCCTCTGCTCCTAACGCAGCACAATTACAGGACTGTTCATCAAAACCTGCAAACATTGCAGCTGACAGCTTGGAGGGTTCCATGACCTTGACCCATGACTCTCTCTCCGAAAAAGTTCAGGAAATCTTGCTGGAAGCACGCAGACCTTCCACCAGAAAAACCTATTCAGCCAAGTGGAAGAGATTCATCATCTGGAATGCCAACAAGGGTCAGGATGCATCAGTGATGAGCATATCTCAGATATTAGAATACTTGACAGAAATGTTTCATACTGGCCTCTCATATTCTTCTATTAAAATCCACGCTTCAGCAATCTCAGCAAATTACAACTGTGACCCACCTGTGTTTTCGCATCCCTTGCTAAGACAGTTTCTAAGAGGGATAAAGAATATCAAACCTCCCAGAAAACCACCAGTTCCTGCATGGGACCTCAATTACGTCTTGGAAAAATTAACTCTTCCTCCTTTTGAACCAGCAGCATCTTCAGAAATGCAATTTCTCTCCTGGAAAACGGTCTTCCTGTTGGCAGTTACCTCAGCAAGAAGAGTATCGGAGATACAGGCCCTCATGGCAGTACCTCCCTTTCTCATTTTTTATCAGGACAGAGTTTCTCTAAGGACCAATCCTTCATTCATGCCAAAGGTGATATCCAGGGTGTCTCTAAATCAAGCAATCCACCTGCCTACTTTCTTTCCCAATCCTCAAAATAAAGGGGAAAAGCTGCTGCATACTTTGGACATACACAGACAATTACGCTACTACTTGGACAGAACAAAGACCACCAGGAAGTCTGACCAACTATTTGTAGCCTAAGCTGCTGGAATGCAAGGAAAAGCAGTCTCCAAACAAACAATTTCAAAATGGATTGGACACTGCATCAAATTCTGTTACTCTTTCCATGGAAAAGGTGTGCCAACCAATATTAGACCACACTCCACCAGAGCTATAGCCACATCCACAGCCTTTCTAAGAGGAGTGGCTACAAAGGACATCCTAGAGGCTGCTACATGGAGCTCCGTGCATACATTTACCAAATACTACAACCTGCCATTATACTCCAGATCCCGAGCAGACTTTGCTTCGGCAGTCCTTCAGGGCCTTCTAGCTACACCATCCCTTGCTTAGATCCTACCACCCCCAGCTTGGCTATGGTATTCAACCCATATGTCAGGACTGCAGTTGCATTCTTGAAGGACATAGTACAGTTTTATACCTACCATAAATGTAGATGTCCGATAGATATGCAACTGCAGTCAGGTTTACCCTCCCTCCTACCCCTCTGTTTTTCCCCTTGGGTCCATTCCCCCCTTTCCTATTAGCTGGGGATATCTGTTATGGTGTATCTGTTTATTACTGTTATGCATGTCTGGAATTTTTGTTTATCCATTCACAAAATTTAGCCTTCCTTGGAGGGCACCTGGCATCTGAGGCAAGAAACACTGAAGAAGATGGCGTCGGCGGATGCCTTTATACCCCAGCCACTCTGACGTCGGGGAGGAGGCGACATCAGCCGACGCCGGACCCAGACTTTGGAATCCGGCCGACCGAAGGGCTGCCTGAGGCAGGACAACCCATATGTCAGGACTACAGTTGCATATCTATCGGACATCTACATTTATGGTAGGTACAAAACTGTACTTTACGCTTCTACTTGGACAGAACTAAAGCTTTCAGAAAGACTGAGCAACTTTTAGTGTCATACGCTGCAGGATCACAAGGAAAGGCGATCTCAAAACAGACCATTTCTAAATGGATAGGCCATTACATCCGTTTCTGCTATTTTCAACATGGCAAATCAGTGCCTAAGGGCATTAGGCCTCATTCCATCAGAGCAGCAGCCACTTCAGCAGCCTTCCTCAGAGGAGTACCAACCAAAGATATCTTAGAGGCTGCAACTTGGAGTTCAGTGCACACCTTCACAAAGCACTACCACTTACCTCTTTACTCAAGTCCAGAGCAGGCTTTGCCACTGCAGAAAGTACAGTTTTGTACCTACCATAAATGTAGATGTTCTTCAAGGATGCATCTGCAGTCATCACATATGGGTTGTCCTGCCTCAGGCAGCCCTTCGGTCGGCCGGATTCCAAAGTCTGGGTCTGGCGTCGGCTGATGTCACCCCCTCCCCGACGTCAGAGCGCCTGGGGTATAAAAGCGTCAGCCGACGCCATCTTCCCCAGTCTTTCTTGCCGTGTGGTGCCCGAAGCAGAAGCAGTTCGCAAGTGCCGGTCGGCCAGCTCCTGTAAATTCGCTATCCGAAGACTTCAAAAGCTAAGTCCCCCGTTAGGGACTCTTTCTTGTCTCAGCCGATGTCAGATAAAGTTAATAATTGTTTAACTTGTGGGAAACAAATACCTCATAAGGATTTCCACTCTTACTGTCTTCCCTGCTTAGGCCCAGACCACGACGTCTCGGCCTGTTCAGCCTGCGCTTCCTTCAACTGACGCACTCTTAGACGTCAGTCGGAGTTCGCAGAAGAGTTTTTTGGGGCTAGTTTTTCATACAAAATGCCGTCGGAAACCCCGACATCACATTTAATTAAGAAACGGAAAGACAAGGACCGACACACTCGGCCCTAGGCCTACCGCGAGTGTCTCGGTCTCGGCTGATACAGAGTCCTTGGAACTTCCGAACCCTGAAACAATACAACCAACAGCCTCGGCCCCGGAGGCTCCTACCGAGTCGGTTTCAGAATTGCCTTCAGAAACTGGTGCATTGGAATCTTCCGACACCATACCTTTAGACAAAGCTACACCAGCACGTGGTGCAGCCAGGCCTCCTGCATCCATGTCCATTAAGGCCTTCACCAGGGCTAAAGCTGCTAAACACACTAAAGCCATGCCTCCCAGGGTTATTCCTCAGGGACCCTCTTCTAGTTCACAGATTCTAACGTTAGCAGAGGACCTTATCTCTTTAATCAGGGGCTCTCAGCCCCATCCGGACAGGGGCTCCCAACCTCCTCTAGTCAAAAGGCCCAGGGTGGATCCCCCTGATCCCCTTTCCTCAGAGGAGGCCTCTGATGGCTCGGATCACTCGGACTACCAGGAGGAGGCTTATTCGGCCTACGAGGATTCTGATGCAGAGGAATCTATCCCCTCAGCCTCCCCTCCTGAAGAGCTTTCCTTTGGGGAGACCCTTCACACTATGAGAGAGCATTTCAAATGGCAGGGCCAGGAATATTCTGATTCCAGGAAAAGACTAAGAACTTTTCTTCATTTACCTCAGCATAGACCTTTGGCTATTCCTCCTGTTTAAAATGTCATTGATGATGTGTATTCTGACTCTAGTAAGATCCCTGACACTCTGCCTCCGGCCCCTGTTAAGCCCGATAGGTATTACAGGGTCCCGGACGCACATAATTTTCTTTACAAGGCCCACTCTGCTGATCCTGAAACTATTTCATAGGGTCCTAAAGAGGTTGCAGCTGTTACTACTAAGAACCCACTCCCCTCTGCAAAGGAGTCCAGGGCATTAGAGAGATGGGGTAAAAAAGTGTATACTTCTGCCACTCTTGCTTTGAGGGCATTAAGTTGTCAATTTCATATGATACAGTACCAAGAGTATTTGTTAGAAGAAATGCATAAGAAACTGTCTTGTACTGAACCCCTTGACCGTAAATCCCTTCAGGATCTGGTACATAACTCCCAGCAGGTTAGCAACCATTTCTTGCAGTGTGGTTATGATGCATTGGAAGCTTCATTTAGGTCAGCAATGACGGGTGTTGTCATACGTAGGCATGCTTGGCTGAAGGAACAATCTCTGCCAGACCATGTTAATGCTAAGCTTTTGGATGCTCCACTGGAAAAGCAAAAGTTATTTGGTTCCACTGCTCAAGAAGTCCTAAAGAAATTTGAGAAAAAGGCAAAATCTGTACAAACAGTTAAGGATTTTCTTCAAGTCCAACAGCCTAGATTCAGCAGAAATTGGCCTTCCAGGAATTGGTCCTTTCCGGACACAGAAAGATTTCAAAGGGGCAGGAACAGGCATGCCAGAGGTAGAGGGCAAGCTAGGGGCTCCTACAGAGGCTGCCAATGGCAACCTCCAATCCAGACAAGGCAGTTCAGGACCTACAACTGCTGCACAAGGACAAACTGAATGACTTTGCTTTGATTCCGCCAACCAGGGTTCAATTAGAAGCACCTTTGGGCGGAAAGCTTTCTGTATTCTCAAAAAATTGGCACAACATTACAAGAGACAAATGGACACTCCAAATAATAGACAACGGATACAGGTTCCATTTCCACACACTGCCAAAAAGAAAAGGCATGCCAGGTCTGCCACCAAATCAAAGGGCAGAGGCTTTGAAACAAATCTCAAACTTACTACTAATGAAAGCCATAGAAAAAGTTCCTATTTCAGAACAAGGCCAAGGATTTTACTCCAGGCTTTTCCTTGTTCCAAGAAAAGAGCATCAGTGGAGACCAATTCTCGACTTGTCCGCACTGAATACTTATCTCATTGTGCCAAAATTCAAAATGCTGACTCTACAGCAACTCCTTCCCATGCTGGGCAAGGGGACTTGGCTGGTGACTCTAGACCTCAAGGAGGCATACCTGCATGTCCCTATCAGACAAAGTTGCAGAAGGCACCTCAGATTTCTTGCAGGGTCAGAGCATTATCAATTCTCAGCATTGCCCTTTGGATCTACTGCACCCAGAGTATTCACGAAATGCCTGGCATCAGTAATAGCACACTGCAGACTTCAGGGGATTCAAATATACCCATATCTGGACGACTGCCTTATACAAGCGGACAACCAACAAACTTTGATAAAGGACTTAAATTATGCCATCAGTCTTCTACAGGCCTTGGGATATATAGTCAACATGCACAAATCAAGACTTGTTCCATCCCAAAGAATAACCTTTCTGGGTGTGGATCTAGATACAACCACCCAAATGGCTTACCTCACAGAAGAAAAACAGACAGCTACCAGATTACTTCAAGAATAAGACAAGGCAAACTCAGCTGACTGCAAGGAAAATCCTGCAGGCCCTGGGTTACATGGCATCCTGTATTCTTTTGATTCCACAAGCAAGGCTTCATATGAGAAAGCTACAGTGGTACCTAAGGAGTTTATGGACTCGGCACAGTCGCAGTTTGGAAACTTTAATCCCACTCATTCCATGCCTTCACAAGGAATTTCTGTGGTGGGCTCAGGCCAGCCAGTCCAACAGGGGGTTGCCCTTCACAAAGCCAAAAACCTCCCAAACTATTACAACGGACGCTTCAGACCTAGGTTGGGGAGCACACATGGAGGGCAGAGGTATCCAACGACAGTGGTCACGAAAGGAGCTACGCATGCACATAAATCAAATAGAAATGCTAGCAGTGATGCATGCAATCGAGGCCTTCAAAATCTTTCTGCATCAAGGCCACCTACTAAGGACAGACAACACCACAGTTATGTGGTACATAAACAAGCAAGGAGGTACCCATTCCTACCCTCTTTGCAGACTGGCAATGAATCTATGGGATCTTTCCTTGAAACTGAATATACAGCTACAAGCTCAGTTTGTGCCAGGGAAAGACAATACACTGGCGGACAGCTTAAGCAGAAATATCATGGATGCACACGAATGGATGCTGCACCCAGACATCTTCCAACAGATAACACAATCTTGGGGGAGCCCGGACATAGATCTATTTGCATCCCCCCACAATCATCAACTGAAGAAATTCTGCTCAAGGACATACCATCCACAAGCGTGGAAAGTGGACGCCCTCTCTTTCAGCTGGAGAAATTTGACAGTGTATGCATTTCCTCCTATCCCATTAATGACCAAGGTGTTACTGAAGATCAGGACAGAGCAGCCAAAAGTGATTCTGATAGCTCCGGACTGGCCAAGACAGCACTGGTACCCACTGCTAAGGAGCATGTCACGTACAAAACCATGGCCTCTGCCTCTATGGCCACTTCTACTGACACAGCACAGATACAAAACTCTACATTCCAACCTGAAAACATTGCAACTAACAGCGTGGAGAATACCTTGACTCCTCCTCAGGATAAGCTATCCCAGAGAGTGAAGGATATTATTATGGAAGCTCACGCCTTCCACAAGAAAGGCATATTCAGCAAAATGGAAACGATTTCTCATCTGGAACACCACAAAGGGCCTAGATGCGACAGTGATGAACATGGCACATATCCTGGAATATTTGGCAAAAATGTTCCACAATGGTCTGTCTTACTCTTCTATTAAGATTCATGCTTCAGCAATTTCAGCAGAGTACAATACTGATCCACCTGTCTTTTCTCATCCTCTCCTAAGACAGTTTCTAAGAGGAATCAAAAACATCAAACCTCCTCGGAAACCACCTCTTCCTGCTTGGGACCTTAACTTTGCGTTGGAAAAACTAACACTGCCTCCATTTGAACCAGAAGCATCTGCAGATCTACAGTACCTTTCATGGAAGACTGCCTTCCTTCTGGCAATAACCTCAGCAAGAAGGGTTTCAGAATTGCAGGCCCTGATGGCAGTGCAGCCATTCATTATTTTTCACCAGAACAGAGTTTCATTAAGAACTAATCCTACTTTTATGCCAAAGGTGGTATCCAGGGTTTCATTGAATCGAGCCATTCACTTGCCTACCTTCTTCCCAAATCCACAAAACAAAGGGGAGAAACCGCTGCACACCCTGGACATTCACAGACAGTTGCGCTACTACTTGGACAGAACTAAAGGTTTCAGAAAAGCTGACCAGCTGCTAGTAGCATATGCTGCTGGTACGCAAGGAAAAGCAATTTCCAAACAGACTATTTCAAAATGGATAGGAAATTGCATTCGCTTTTGTTACTCATTTCATGGAAAGACTGTACCAGCTAACATTAGACCTCATTCTACGAGAGCCACAGCCACCTCCACAGCCTTCTTAAGAGGGGTGGCTACAAAGGACATTTTAGAAGCTGCCACATGGAGCTCCGTGCATACATTTGCCAAGCATTACAATTTACCTTTATATTCCAGATCCAGAGCAGGCTTTGCTACGGCTGTCCTGCAGGGTATCTTAGCTACACCATCCTTTTCCTAGTTCCTCCACCCCCAGATTGGCTATGGTATTCTACCCATATGTGATGACTGCAGATGCATCCTTGAAGGACATAGTACAGTTTTGTACCTACCGTAAATGTAGATGTCCGATAGGTATGCATCTGCAGTATGGTTTACCCTCCCTCCTTCCCCTCTGTGGTATTCCTAGGGTGCTTACCCCTCTATTAGCTAGCTGGGGGGATCTATTATGGTGTATTTGTTTTTGTATATATATATATATATATATATAGATATATAGATATATATAGATATATATAGATATATATATATATATTTGCAAATGTTCGGATTTTTATTGCATTTCTCCAAATTTAGCCTTCCTAGAGGGCACCTGGCATCTGGGGCAAGAAAAACTGAGGAAGATGGCGTCGGCTGACGCTTTTATACCCCAGGCGCTCTAACGTCGGGGAGGGGGCAACATCAGCCGACGCCGGACCCAGACTTTGGAATCCGGCCGACCAAAGGGCTGCCTGAGGCAGGACAACCCATATGTGATGACTGCAGATGCATACCTATCGGACATCTACATTTATGTTAGGTACAAAACTGTACTTTCTGCAGGGCCTCATAGCCTCACCTAACCTTATTTAGCCCAGCCGCCCTTCCTCAGCTTTGGGATTCAACCCAAGAGTAATGACTGCAACAGTGAAACACTATGAACATAGTACAGTTGTGTACCTACCATAAATGTAGATGTTAGAGTGTATTCACTGTTGCAGTCCAGGTTACCCACCCACCATCCCCCTTTTCTTTCCTGGGACTTATCTGCATTTCTCTATCCTATACAACCTATTTGGTGTATTTGCTTGTAGATGAAGGAAATGTTATTTTTGTGCATGCATTTTTATTGGCATATTTTTCAGCCTACCAATTTGGGGGCACCTGACATCTGGGGCAAGAAAAACTGAAGAAAATGGCATTGGCTGCATCTTTTATACCACTGGTGCACTGACATCAGGGAGGAGGCGACAGCAACCGACGCTGGACCTAGACTTTGGAATTCTGGCCAACTGAGGGTAGCCTGCCAGCAGGGTAACCCAAGAGTAATGACTGCAACAGTGAATACACACGGACATCTACATTTATGGTAGGTACACAACTGTACTTTTCTCAGCCTATTCCACTCAGACAGGTGCAAACAGGATCTCAGTTGGTGCCTTCACACAGACCACCTCCATGCGGGAAAAACCCTTCGATGTCCTTCAAGGATGCATCTGCAGTCATCACATATGGGTTGTCCTGCCTCAGGCAGCCCTTCGGTCGGCCGGATTCCAAAGTCTGGGTCCGGCGTCGGCTGATGTTGCCTCCTCCCCGACGTCAGAGCGTTTGGGGTATAAAAGCGTCAGCCGACGCCATTTTCCCCAGTCTTTCTTGCCGCGTGGTGCCCGAAGCAGAAGCAGTTCGCAAGTGCCGGTCGGCCAGCTCCTGTAATTCAGCTATCCGAAGACTTCAAAAGCTAAGTACCCCGTTGGGGACTCTTTCTTGCCTCAGCCGATGTCAGATAAAGTTAGTAATTGTTTAACTTGTGGGAAACAAATACCTCATAAGGATTTCCACTCTTACTGCCTCCCCTGCTTAGGCCCAGACCACGACGTCTCGGCCTGTTCAGCCTGCACTTCCTTCAACCGATGCACTCTTAGACGTCGGTCGGAGTTCACAGAGGAGTTTTTTTGGGGCTAGTTTTTCATATAAAATGCCGTCGGAAACCCCGACTTCACATTTAATTAAGAAACGGAAAGACAAGAACCGACACACGCGGGCCGCGGTTTCGGCTGAAACCCCGACTAGGCCTACCGCAAGTGTCTCTGTCTCGGCTGATACCGAGTCCTTGGAACTTCCGAACCCTGAAACAGTACAACCGACAGCCTCGGCCCCGGAGGCTCCTACCGAGTCGGTTACAGAATTGCCTTCAGAAACTGGTGTTTTGGGATCTTCCGACACCATACCTCTAGACAAAGCTACACCAGCACGTGGTGCAGCCAGGCCTCCTGCATCCATGTCCATTAAGGCCTTCACCAGGGCTAAAGCTGCTAAACACACTAAAGCCATGCCTCCCAGGGTTATTCCTCAGGAACCCTCTTCTAGTTCTCAGATTTTAACCTTAGCAGAGGACCTTATCTCTTTAATCAGGGGCTCTCGGCCCCATCCGGACAGGGGCTCCCACCCTCCTCTAGACAAAAGGCCCAGGGTAGATCCCCCTGATCCACTCTCCTCAGAAGAGGCCTCTGATGGCTCGGATCACTCGGACTACCAGGAGGAGGCTTATTCGGCCTACGAGGATTCGGATGCAGAGGAATCTATCCCCTCAGCCTCCCCTCCTGAAGAGCTCTCCTTTGGGGAGACCCTTCACTCTATGAGAGAGCATTTCAAATGGCAGGGCCAGGAATATTCTGATTCCAGGAAAAGACTAAGAACTTTTCTTCATTTACCTCAACATAGACCTTTGGCTATTCCTCCTGTTTTAAATGTCATTGATGTGTATTCTGACTCTAGTATGACCCCTGACACTCTGCCTCCGGCCCCTGTTAAGCCCGATAGGTATTACAGGGTCCCGGACTCACATAATTTTCTTTACAAGGCCCACTCTGCTGATCCTGAAACTATTTCACAGGGCCCTAAAGGGGTTGCAGCTGTTACTATTAAGAACCCACTCCCCTCTGCAAAGGAGTCCAGGGCTTTAGAGAGATGGGGTAAAAAAGTGTATACTTCTGCCACTCTTGCCATGAGGGCATTAAATTGTCAATTTCATATGATACAGTACCAAGAGTATTTGTTAGAAGAAATGCATAAGAAACTGTCTTCTACTGAACCCCTTGACCGCAAATCCCTTCAGGATCTGGTACATAACTCCCAGCAGGTTAGCAACCATTTCTTGCAGTGTGGTTATGATGCATTGGAAGCTTCATGTAGGTCAGCAATGACAGGTGTTGTCATACGTAGGCATGCTTGGCTGAAGGAACAATCTCTGCCAGACCATGTTAAAGCTAAGCTTTTGGATGCTCCACTGGAAAAGCAAAAGTTATTGGGTTCCACTGCTCAAGAAGTCCTAAAGAAATTTGAGGAAAAGGCAAAATCTGTACAAACCGTTAAGGATTTTCTTCAAGTCCAACCGCCAAGATTCAGCAGAAATTGGCCTTCCAAGAATTGGTCCTTTCCGGACACAGAAAGATTTCAAAGAGGCAGGAACAGGCGTGCCAGAGGTAGAGGTCAAGCTAGGGGCTCCTACAGAGGCCGTCAATGGCAACCTCCAATCCAGACAGGCAGTTCAGGACCTGCAACTGCTGCACAAGGACAAACTCAATGACTTTGCTTTGAATCTGCCAACCATGGCTCAATTAGAAGCACCTTTGGGCGGAAAGCTTTCTTTATTCTCAAGAAATTGGCACAGCATTACAAGAGACAAATGGACACTCCAAATAATAGACAATGGATACAGGTTCCATTTCCACACATTGCCAAAAAGAAAAGGCATGCCAGGTCTGCCACCAAATCAAAGGGCAGAGGCTTTGAAACAAATCTCAAACTTACTACTAATGAAAGCCATAGAAAAAGTTCCTATTTCAGAACAAGGCCAAGGATTTTACTCCAGACTATTTCTTGTTCCAAGAAAAGAGCATCAATGGAGGCCAATTCTCGACTTGTCCGCACTGAATACTTATCTCATTGTGCCAAAATTCAAAATGCTGACTCTACAGCAACTCCTTCCCATGCTGGGCAAGGGGACTTGGCTGGTGACTCTAGACCTCAAGGAGGCATACCTGCATGTCCCTATCAGACAAAGTTGCAGAAGACACCTCAGATTTCTTGCAGGGTCAGAGCATTATCAATTCTCAGCATTGCCCTTTGGCTTATCTATTGCGCCCAGAGTATTCACGAAATGCCTGGCATCAGTATTAGCACACTGCAGACTTCAGGGGATTCAAATCTACCCATATCTGGACGACTGCCTTATACAAGCGGACAGCCAACAAACTTTGATAAAGGACTTAAATTATGCCATAAATCTTCTACAGGCCTTGGAATATACAGTCAACATGCACAAGTCAAGACTTGTTCCATCCCAAAGAATAACCTTTCTGGGTGCGGATCTAGATACAACCACCCAAATGGCTTTTCTTACAGAAGAAAAACAGACATCTACCGGATTACTTCAAAAATCTGACAAGACAAACTCAGCTGACTGCAAGGAAAATCCTGCAGACCCTGGGTTACATGGCATCCTGTATTCCCTTGATTCCACAAGCAAGGCTACATATGAGAAAACTACAGTGGTACCTAAGGAGTTTATGGACTCAGCACAGTCACAGTTTGGAAACTTTAATCCCACTCATTCCATGCCTTCAAAAGGAATTTCTGTGGTGGGCTCAGGCCAGCCAGTCCAACAGGGGGTTGCCCTTCACAAAGCCAAAAACCTCCCAAACTATTACAACGGACGCTTCAGACCTAGGTTGGGGAGCACACATGGAGGGCAGAGGTATCCAAGGGCAGTGGTCACGAAAGGAGCTACGCATGCACATAAATCAAAAAGAAATGCTGGCAGTGATACATGCAATCGAGGCCTTCAAACTCTTTCTGCATCAAGGCCACCTACTAATAAGGACAGACAACACCACAGTGATGTGGTACATAAACAAGCAAGGGGGTACCCATTCCTACCCTCTTTGCAGACTGGCAATGAATCTATGGGATCTTTCCTTGAAACTGAATATACAGCTACAAGCTCAGTTTGTGCCAGGGAAAGACAATACACTGGTGGACAGCTTAAGCAGAAATATCATGGATGCGCACGAATGGATGCTGCACCCAGACATCTTCCAACAGATAACACAATCTTGGGGGAGGCCGGACATAGATCTATTTGCATCCCCCCACAATCATCAACTGAAGAAATTCTGCTCAAGGACATACCACCCACAAGCGTGGAAGGTGGACGCCCTCTCTTTCAGCTGGAGAAATCTAACAGTGTATGCATTTCCACCTATCCCATTATTGACCAAGGTGTTACTGAAGATCAGGACAGAGCAGCCAAAAGTGATTCTGATAGCCCCGAACTGGCCAAGACAGCACTGGTACCCACTGCTAAGGAGCATGTCACGTACGAAACCATGGCCTCTGCCTCTATGGCCACTTCTACTGACACAGCACAGATACAAAACTCTGCAGTCCAACCTGAAAACCTTGCAACTAACAGCGTGGAGAATACCTTGACTCCTCCTCAGGATAAGCTATCCCAGAGAGTGAAGGATATTATTATGGAAGCACGCCCTTCCACAAGAAAGGCATATTCAGCAAAATGGAAAAGATTTCTCATCTGGAACACCACAAAGGGCCTAGATGCGACAGTGATGAACATGGCACATATCCTGGAATATTTGGCAGAAATGTTCCACAATGGTCTGTCTTACTCTTCTATTAAAATCCATGCTTCAGCAATTTCAGCAGAGTACAATACTGATCCACCTGTCTTTTCTCATCCTCTCTTAAGACAGTTTCTAAGAGGAATCAAAAACATTAACCCTCATAGGAGACCACCTCTACCTGCTTGGGACCTTAACTTTGTGTTGGAAAAACTAACACAGTCACCATTTGAACCAGCAGCATCCGCAGATCTACAGTACCTTTCATGGAAGACTGCCTTCCTTCTGGAAATAACCTCAGCAAGAAGAGTTTCGGAGTTGCAGGCCCTGATGGCAGTACAGCCATTCATTATTTTTCATCAGGAAAGAGTTTCATTGAGAACTAATCCTACATTTATGCCAAAGGTGGTATCCAGGGTCTCCTTGAATCAAGCCATTCACTTGTCTACCTTCTTCCCAAATCCACAAAACAAAGGGGAGAAGCTGCTGCACACCCTAGACATTCACAGACAGTTGCGCTACTACTTGGACAGAACTAAAGGTTTCAGAAAAGCTGACCAGCTGTTGGTAACATATGCTGCTGGTACTCAAGGAAAAGCAATTTCCAAACAAACTATTTCAAAATGGATAGGAAATTGCATTTGCTTTTGTTACTCCTTTCATGGAAAGACTGTACCAGCTAACATTAGACCTCATTCTACGAGAGCCACAGCCACCTCCACAGCCTTCTTAAGAGGGGTGGCTACCAAGGACATTTTAGAAGCTGCCACATGGAGCTCCGTGCATACATTTGCCAAGCATTACAATTTACCTTTATATTCCAGATCCAGAGCAGGCTTTGCTACGGCTGTCCTGCAGGGTATCTTAGCTACACCATCCTTCTCTTAGTTCCTCCACCCCCAGATTGGCTATGGTATTCTACCCATATGTGATGACTGCAGATGCATCCTTGAAGGACATAGTACAGTTTTGTACCTACCATAAATGTAGATGTCAGATAGGTATGCATCTGCAGTCAGGTTTACCCTCCTTCCTTCCCCTCTGTGGTATTTCTTGGGTACTTACCCCTCTATTAGCTAGCTGGGGGGATCTATTATGGTGTATTTGTTTTTATATACATATATTATTGCAAATGTTTGGATTTTTATTGCATTTCTCCAAATTTAGCCGTCCTAGAGGGCACCTGGCATCTGGGGCAAGAAAAACTGAGGAAAATGGCGTCGGCTGACGCTTTTGTACCCCAGACGCTCTGACGTCGGGGAGGAGGCGACATCAGCCGACGCCAGACCCAGACTTTGGAATCTGGCCGACCGACGGGCTGCCTGAGGCAGGACAAACCCATATGTGATGACTGCAGATGCATACCTATCGGACATCTACATTTATGGTAGGTACAAAACTGTACTTTCCTTCACCTCCGGTTGCCACGGTGACCACGGATGCCTCCCAGATTGGGGGGAGGGGGGGCATTATCTAGGCAAGACAGTCCAAGGCACGTGGCAAGAGCACGAGATGCATCTGCATATCAATGTCCTTGAGATGAGAGCAGTGCTACTAGCATTGCAAGCCCTTCAGAGCTTTCTTCCTCTTGGGACTATTTCAATCCACTCAGACAACATGTCGGTGGTATGGTATCTGAACAAACAGGGAGGAACCAAGTTGTATCCCCTTTGCAGAGAGGATATGCGAGTGTGGCAGTGGGCAGTGTCTTCCCAATGTTTTCTGTTGGCAACACACATTCCGGGGAAGTCCAATGTGATCGCAGACAGGCCAAGCAGAGCTATTCTGATGCCTCACGAGTGGTCCCTGAACTGTCAAGTTGCGGAGCAGATTTTCTGTAGGTGGGGTCAGCCTTGCTGCGACCTTTTTGCCAGCCCCCTCATTGCCAAATGCAGCAGCTACTTCACCCTTATCCCCCCTCAGGGGGAGTCACCCAGGGACACTGTAGTCCACGATTGGCCCTCCGGTCTACTATATGCCTTCCCTCCGGTTCCTTTGCTGTCAAAGGTTATTCAGAAAGCGCAATCCTTGGGAAGCAAAATGATTCTGATTGCTCCACACTGGCCTCGTCAAAGTTGTTTCCCCTTTCTCCATCCCCATCTCATGGAATCTCCTTGGATTCTGGGCCCACAACCAGACTTACTGACTCACATGTCAGGGCAGCTCCATCCCTCTCTTCGGACCCTCCGGGTGACAGCTTGGCTACTCCACTTCCGTCATTAGTTAGGCTTCACCATTTTTCACCGGATGTGGTTCATATTCTATCTTCCTCTCATACACCTTCGACCAGGAAGTTTTATTACAGCAAATGGAAGAGATTTTCCATCTGGGCACATGCCAAACAGATTGACCCTTACACAACTCCAATCTCGTCAGTATTGGAGTTCCTTTCTATGTCTAAAATATTTCTGCAAAGGGAAGGGACTGCGATGGGGGAAATTTTGCCCCCACGTTTGCTATATTATTCATGTCCTATTTTGAGATCACATTCTTATATACTTTGGAATTTTTTAAGAAAAATGTGGTACTCTATTATAGGTACATAGATGATTTAATTTTTGTGTGTTCTGGTGATGTTAGGAAATTTAATGAGTTTGTTGGGATTTTGCATGGTAACAAATTTGGCTTGGAATTCACATATGAAGTTAATGTCCATGCTATTCAGTTTTTGGATATCTTACTATATGTGGATTTCAAGAATACTGTACAGTTTAGGCCATTTAGAAAAGATACTGCAACCAACAATTTCCTTTATGCTACAAGTGCTCACCCCATGCATTTAATTGAATCACTTCCCTATGGTGAATTCAAACGGACATTTGAACATACCTCTGAAAGTGTTCTATTGGAATCGGAATTTAAGGATGTTAAAAACAGATTGGTAGTTAGAGGGTACTCTGAATTACTAATTAAGGATAGTATTGACAGGGTATTAACTTCAAATGTGAATGGTAGGGATGGTAGTAGAATGTATAGAAAGAGTAATACTGAGGAAACACTTTTGAATAGGAGTGGGGAGAATAAATTATTTTATGTTACTAAATTTTCTCCCTTTTCTGCTACCTTGAAAAAGATTGTGGATTTTCTTTGGCCATTAGTTTCTGAAAATCTTGAGTTTGGTAATATATTCCCTAAGAGAGTTTGTTTTTCTTATGGAAGATATGCGAATTTGAAGGAAATGTTAAAGCCAAAGCGAAGAATAAAGACTATCCGGTGTAATGGGACACTTATATCAGAGGGGATGTTCAAATGTGGTAATTGTAAAGTTTGCCCAAACGTGAAGAATTTGTCAGGGTGTCAGATCAATGGGGTAAAATATAAGGCTACTGACATGTTCGATTGTAGATCTTGTGGGATTGTATATATAGTGGGTTGTGGTTGTACCCCCCCTAAATATTATATTGGTCAAACTAAGCGTCAGCTAAAAATCCGAATTCTGGAACATATGGGGGATATCAGAAAATGTAGAAGGGAGAGTCCAATTGCAGAACATTTTAATACTGTTCATAATGGTCTTTTGGACTCTCTATTTTTCTGTGCTTTAGCTAGGCCTGATGAGTATAATGCTGGTAATTTTTTAGAGAAACTGTTGAATTTAGAAAGCAGGTTTATATTAATGTTTGGAACTTTAAAACCCAAAGGTTTGAATTTGGAAATAAATATTACTATTTAAAATGTTGACATTTATCAAAGTCTGAGTTAGTAAATTCTAGTTGGTTTATTACTGGTGTATCACTTAGACTATATTTCTGTATTTAGGGCTGTCTTGTGGTGTATGTATGTTTTTGATGCTTTTGGATGATTTACCCTGATGCTTGTTTCTCTTTTAACTTGAAACAGTGGATGCCTTGTCAGATTGAATTTGCTAGTTATATATTGTTTAATTGTTCAATGAGCAATTTGGTTTTTATGATAAAAAGATGTAAGAAACTAGAATGGTTATTCCTTTGAAGGCTATTCGTAGCCGAGGTACCAGAATAAACTGTTCCAGCTGCTCAGCTCCTGTGCCTGGTGTTTTTTTTCATCATTTGTTCGATTTGGTTTTTTTCTTATGTCTAAAAGTAGTCCGATCTTTTTCTATCTGTGGTGTTGAAAATGATCACAAATGCAAAGAAGTACAATTTTAATAATATTTATTGTACTATAGTCCATTAAAAATACAGAGAAAGTCCAGTCACAGTCTCTGGTATTCATATGTGAACAAAATCAGTTCTTATAGTTATACATAACATTACAGTCACATTTCTTTGACTTCAAGAGCTGATCCCCACTTCCTCTGCAGCTCAACTTGCAGTGTCTCTGTCTTGCTTTACAGGCAATCCTATTTCTTATTTTTCCTATCCTTCTGAAAAGTGGAAATATCTCAGCTTGCCTTTGGCATTCAGTGATCACCTCCTAGGTATTCCTGCTTGCTTGCCCTTGCAGCTGTTCTACAAAAACTCATCTCTTGAAGCCGACGTCTTCATCTTAAGCAAGGCTTATTCTTCCAAAACCCAGAGGCCCTTGATGTTGGCCTTAACTTCAAAAAAGGAAAGGTCTCAGGACCGTTGAGCAGTTTTGTTGGTGACTGGCCTCTTTGTAGAGGTGGACTCCCCACTTCTAATTTTCTTGGTCCAGTTTGTGAGCCAGTTGGCTGCCCACTGGGTGACATAAGGGTTTGTACCTTACCTCTTTAGTTTTGCAACCGTGCCCAAGTGGGGTCTTGTGTCAGATGCCTTGGCCAGGTCAAGGTAGGCAGTGTGAACTGTTTGCTCTCATCCATTGCTTTGGAGACCTTATAAAAGAAGTCCACCAGGTTGAATAAGCATGACTGTTGGTTCCAGTGTCTAGAGGTTTCTTGTGTCATTATTAATCATTTCCATGATGATTCTTTCCTTGGCTTTGCATATGAGACAAGTGAGATGTTTTGTTGTGTAGTATTCAGGGTCAGTAGGTGGCCTATCTTTGTGCATAGGGATAATGGTGATTGTTTGCCACTTGTGAGGCATGAGGCCTGTTTGGGGACTGCTGTTAAGTAGTGATTCCAGGAGGCTTGATAAGTTATGTTTCATGCAGTTTAGGAGGCAGCCTGTTACTTGTTCCCAGCCTCAAACAGAAGTCCCAAGGCCTTCTGTCCTCCATGAAAGCCAAGTGTGGTGGACTAACACAGACACACACACACACACACACACACACACACACACACACACACACACACACACACACACACACACACACACACTTTGATTCAGTTACCCTTCTAGCAGAACTAATGGCCACCAGAAAACACATTTTAATTCTGCTAAAGCAGCTGATTTGAAATGAAGTAGTCAAGTTTCTCTAAAATGAAGTATAAATCCCGTGGAGGGGTAGGATCTTTGGAATGCCAGATGAGAAAATGTCTAAGAAAAAAAATCTGTGCCTTGCAGACTGTCAGGGATGCAAATGACAAGGAGCTAAAACCCTAATGAAAGGCTAGAATTGCAGCTAGGTGCACTTAATGTAAAAATGGACTAGTTCAGTGGCAAACTTTTGCAAATAAAAAAAGCAGTTTTAAACTGCTAGCAGTAGAGTTATATATAGAACAAATACCTTGGAAAAAAACTTATAGGTATGCCCATTTACTTTTATACACTTCTATAGAATCATACTGGTGGGTCGAATGGAGAATTTGAGTTACTCTGACAAGGTATGAAGAATTCTTTGCCATTACTAGAACTGGAGCAACTATGTGTTTAGTCAGCAAGAGTGAAAGACACTTGCCAGACTGTAGAATGAGGGCTATTCTGAAGATCTCAGATTTAGATGCTTCTCTAGAAAATGAGGCCAAAATGGAGGAAACCATATTTGCTGAGGCCAGAATGACACTATGAGAATAACTCTAGACTTGCTCAGCCTTGATGAATTTTTGACTAAAGGGAAATAGGGAAAAGCTTAAGGACTGTCAGAGGGCCATTTTTAGATGAGAACATCACTATGACAAAGGGAGGAATGAGAGAGTAGAAATTTATGCATTTACCATAGTTGGGACGCAAATCTTACCTCAGATGTTCCTGATTTTGTCTCATCTATTTTTGCCTTGTCCTTCATATGTGGTACATTTCTGTCAGTCAGTAATGCCGGATATTAAAGTTTCATAATTTATTGTTCAGAAAATGTATGCTGATGCAAAACTGAAGTAAATTAGGGATTTTTAAAAATTGTCCCGTATTTTCGGCATTTGTTAACCCCCACCCATAATTTTTGGCTCTGTTCAGAAAATCTTGACCAAAGAGTTGCTTCATAAAGGGAGAGGATGACTGTCTTAGAGGTCATAGACCACAGGGTAGTTCTGTTCCTAAAGCGGAAAGGACCACCTGACAGGGTCATGACAAGATTCTACTAGATCCCTACCTGCGTAGATAACCTAGAGGGAAGGGATATCAGCAGTCGTGTAGGTAGTAGACCCCAAGGTCGTTCTTTTCTTGGAGAGGGTGGGTGCACACTTGAAGGATTAAAGCTGGATTTAGGTGGACCCCTTCCCAGTGAGGGGTGATGAGAAAAGTGAAGATGTTAACTGGAGGTATAAGTAGACAGCGGTAAGTCAGTGTGTGTGTGTGTGTGTGTGTGGGGGGGTAAACATTTATGTGATGTGGTGCTTTAATTGTGACATATATTCACACTGTAATGTTGTGTAATGTAACTTGTTAGGTTAAGGTAGAGAACTGTTCTACTTAACTGCAGTGTTTTTGCTTTAGAGCATTGGCATTAAACTGTGACGCACCTCTGAATGATAAACTGGGAGCAGAGTCGAAGAACTGGAGAGCAGGTAAACCAGTTAGAGTGATACGGAGCTCAAAAGGAAGAAGAATCAGCAAGTACGCTCCTGAGGAGGGCAACAGATATGATGGCATTTACAAGGTGCTTGTTTTATTTTCATAACGACAGAAATAAATGCACTAGTTACATTCTGCAGCTGTTTCTCTTGATTAAAAAAAAGTTTTGTAACCAACTGTCAGTGTCTCTAAAAGGTACTAGTCTAAGAGAAGTGAAGACATTTTCAGTGCTTTTTGACAGAAATTTGAAACCTCAATAAACACTGATTAATGTTCAGTCTTTGCTTAATTAGATTTTGTCCACTTAGTAGCAGTGCCAACTACATTGATGCTGGTTATTTTAAAGATCTTCAAGAGGAGAGTCTATTGATAGGATGGTGGTGTTTTTTTAAGTGCCTCTTGGTGGCCTTTAAACTTGACAGTTCACCAGGTCTATGTTAAATATTCGAATGCTTAAATGTTGGAATCACTAAAGATCGAACTTTAGTGATCGAACATTTAAATGTTTGAATATTTAAAAAAACAAAAAAAAACCTAAAGGGTGTAAGCAGGGGGGGCAAGCCCCCCTGCATCCCCCGCTACTTAAATAATGCCAGCTTCAAGATTGCACTACAGTGTAGGAAATGGGGAATTTTCCATTTCTGCACTGTAGCACACTCCTGTGAGCCAGTATGGCTGTTCTCCATTGTTCTACTGCCTTGAGTTCCTGCAAACATTCCCTGATATTCTGTGAATATCCCCTTCACATCTGTTTTGCCATCATAGCAATAGAATCTTGATCTTCGCTTCAGTTAACTGCTTTCAGAAGTTTCTGTTTTCTCTGACTATTCTCGCTTGTAATAAATACTTTTGCCATTTTGCTAATATTCTTAGGATTATTTGATAGCAAAATTTTTACTGTAGGGTTTATTACTGATCCAGCTTCTGGCACTAGAACAGCTGCCCAACATCATTTCTTCTGCTGCAGAAGGTTTTCTTCACTTCTCAAAAAAGCACCACCTGGGAGGTCCTACCAGCCCAGAGTTGCTCAGAAATTTATTCAAGATTCTTTCAGGTTCCAAAGAAGAACAAGGACCTTAGGCCAAATCTGGATCTCACCAACCCAAATCATTTCTTAATGATGACCATGGGGTCATGAATGATCACAATGTCTGATTTTTGCTTTGTCTCAAGGCAAACAGCTGGATGGCCCCATAGACCCCCAAGGCATTTATACTGGCTTAAAATTTGCAAGAGAGTCCAGTTGGTACATTTGTTTTCTAATAAGGTCCAATCATTTCCACTTCAAAGCCCTGCCTTTGGTCTCACCACCGCCCCATGGGTGTTCACCAAGTGTATGGCAGTGGTTGAAAGTCACCTGCACCTAAAATGATCTGTGTTTTCCAATACCTGGATGATTAGCTCCTTGTGTAACAGTCGGAGAATCCTTCCTGGAAGCCAGAGATGACTATTTACAGCTTTTCCAATCTTTAGGCATATCCGTAAAACTTTAAAAATCGCAGCTTCAACTGTATCAGCAAATTACATTTCTTGGAAGCCTCGTAAACACAACTTGTTGGGTAATCCTCACTTAGGAAAGGCTGCTTTCTCTTCAACATTCTGTTTATATCCTGTATAATGACTCTGCATGACTGATATTGAAGAGTTCTATGTCTGATGGCAATTTTAGTGGCATGCTATGCCAGGTATTACGTGAGAACCTACTACTAGATGCTTTCCACAATGGTCTCAGCTGATGGATCTTCTCTCAGCCGTGATTCATATAACTCTGTTATACAGAATCCTCTTGAATTGCTGACTGACTTCATTTTTCTTGCAGCTGGGAAAACTGTTCTCCCCTCTCATCGGGAGTCATAACAACAGACGTCCTCAACTGGGCTATGGGGAATTTTGAGGGGAGGATGAGCCAAGATGTAAAACATCAGTCAGAGGCCAGTCTTCACAACATCCTGGAGATGACAGCTGTTCTCCTAGCATTGCTGGAGTTTCAAGACCTCTTATCTTCAAGAGTGATGCAGTCAGAAATTGTCAGCAGTATGATACATGGATCAGTTAGCAGCAGGGAGTGATGGGTGTTACCATCCCAGGGCGGAGAGTGTTTGTGTGGGCAGCTCTGGTGATGATCCCTGGTAGAAACTGGGGGGGTGTTGCTATTGCAAGGCTTGTTCAAAGAGAGACTAGGGTGGGTGCATAGCTGAGCAGCTGCAGAGGTGGGGTTAAATGTCACACATCTCCATTGTACATCTGCCCTGTGACTTTATCACAGGAACTGCTGTGGGTAGTGGAGCAATGAGGTATGTCATAAAAGAACCTTCCCCGGCAGATATTGATGGCTAGAACTCAACACCCTTGGGTTCAGTGGCAGTCCCAGCCTTATCTAATGAAGACGAGAGGAAGGAGGTGGCTGTTAGTCTTGTTGATGGACGTGGGGCACTGGGTAGGGAGCAGTAGGATGATGCAGAGGAGAGAAAAAGCACCCCATGTACCCCCCCCCCAGAAAAAGTGGTATGGTCATACCCCCTTTACCAAGAGGCCATGAGATTGTGGTAGTGGGCTCTAGAGTCAGTTTGTCGTCTTGTAGCAATGCACATTCCAGTGAAATTCAGCTGACTAGCAAACAGACAGACTCGGCAGGTCCATCTTATTACTTCATGAGTGGTTCCTCAACTTGGCAGTGGCTCAAGAAATTTTCAGTGTGTAAGGTCGGCCTTGCGGCAATTTGTTTGTCTCTTCTTCCAACACTAAATGCAAAAGTTAAGTTGCCATAGTTCCTCCATCTGGACAGTCATACAGGGATGATCTTGTCTGCCAGTGGCCCTTGTTCTATATGCCTTTCCTCCTCTGCTACTCAACCAAATTTATTTAGAAGGTGTCTGCCTGCAAATTACAGATAATCCTCCTTGCTCCATTTTGGGTAAGACAGGTTTGGTTTCCCCTGCTTAATTCCTCACCTGAAGAAGCTCCATTGACTTCTAAAGCTTGCATCTGGATCTACTTTCATACACCTCTGGTCAGCCTCATCCAGATTTTCACAACCTCAGGTTAATCACTTGGTTTCTCTAGTACCCTTAATAACCAGGTACTCTTTCCTTTCTGCGATTGTAGTCCACATTCTTGGTTTGCAGAAGTTCATTCAAAAGATTTACAAGAGTAAATGGAAAAGATTCTCTGTTTGACCAAGGATTTCACCCATATTCTATCTCCATTGTTGAAGTTCTGCATTTTCTGCCTTCTTTCTTTGAATCAGGCTCTAGCTGCAGCACTATTAAAGTGCATTTACCTTGTTTGCAGTTACAATCCAGGTTTTCAAAATACCGTGGTTCTCTTTTTTTACACACATTACGGACCCTGCTGTACTCTAGGATTTGAATTTGGTTCTGGAAGTTCTGAAATAGGCATCATTTTAACCAGCTGCCTCTGCAGACCCGAAATATTTGTCTTGGAAAACAGTATTTTTCATAGCTATTAAATCAGGTAGACAGATATCTGAACTGCATGTCATGTTTATTTCTCTTCCTTGCTTGATATTTCATAAAGATAGTGTCATTGTAAGTACCAGTCCTTCCTTTATTCATAAAGAAGCTTCCGAAAACATTAATCAGTCCATTAGCCTGCCTTTGTTATTCCCAAATTATTCTAATAACAGAGATTACCTATTGCATGCACTAGATGTTCATAGACAACACTGTTTTCATCTGCACACAACCAAACCATTCGTAAAGGACACCCAATTTTGTGTCATTTTCCTCAGACAGATTGGGATTGAAAGTAACAAAACTATGCTCAGGTGGCTATCAGATTGCATCTCATTTGTCTGCTCTGCTAATAACAAGACTGAGTTCAGTACTTAAAGCTATTTCTACAATCTTTTTTAAAAAAAATCCTCCGTTGACGATTGTGCAGCAGCCACTTGGTTCACGCTACACTCCTTTTCTAAACATTACAAACCGGAGATCATTTTTAGGATCAGAACAGCTTTCAGTTTGGGATTCTGTCCTAACTGTTGGATTGGATGGACTGATGAAATAGGATATGGAAGTTGCATACTTACCATCCAGTATGACATCCCTCCTTCTAACCCCCCCCCCCCCCACACACACACACCAAATTGACATATTCCAGTTATTTTACATACTTAGCTGTTCTCCTAGAATAGATCGTGTCTAGGCAGCAGACTCAATCTAAAGGGGAAGCTCACATGGGATTATGAGAAAATTTTCAGGAGCTCAAGATGCAAGAACACTGGTGAATGGCTAGATCAGATCCAATGAGTGGCTTGGTAGTAAACTGTTACATTGGATGGACTTTGCGAAGGACTCAGCATTATGGTAAGTATATAACTTCCATTTTCCATTATGTAAATTTTGTTGGGAGCTGTTGTGCTATAACTTGGGTGGGGAAGATGTTAAATTCTCAGATGATGTGATGCTTGACCCATAGGTTTAAACATTCATGTGATTAAAGTAAGGCTTGTGTAGTACTTTTCAGATGTTTAGTACATTACTGTTGATGCCAATAACAGCAGATCAGATCATTTCTGATAAATAAAGTTTTAATATGCAGAATGAGGTTAGTGAAATGTTATATATGCTGCCTGTATTGAAACCTGTTTTTGAATATTTTCTGGCTTAGGTGGTGAAATATTGGCCAGAAATTGGAAAATGTGGATTCCTAGTGTGGCGCTATCTGTTAAGACGTGATGATACAGAGCCTGCCCCTTGGACACCTGAAGGAATTGAACGATCCAAAAAGTTGGGTCTGACAGTGCAGGTTGGACAATGAGGCAATACACTTTATCTTAGTTTTAATTTTCTTGTAGAAAATGTTTGACCTTTAATTTTATTTTTCATTTGATAACTGGCTAAGTGGGTTAGTCCTAAGACACAATCTGGGCTCCCAAGTGAAAGGAGGTGTGTGTGTGTGTGTGTGTGTGTGTGTGTGTGTGTGTGTGTGTGTGTGTGTGTGTGTGTGTGTGTGTGTGTGTGTGGTGTAGATGATCAAGTAGCAGAAGGTGGGAAGAAGGCAGAGTACTCGGAGAACTCACACAGACATGATGAGAACATGTAGAGTTCACAAACTGATTGTCCATTGTGGACTGAACCCTGGCACTCTGAGGAATAGAGCTTATCTATGAGTCACCTTGCTGCCTTTTTCTCTTCTGTGATGTCGTCTCCCCCTCCCACTCCATCATGCTGTTTTTCTGGGATAAATCATCCAAGCAGTAGTTCCAGCTTTACTTTGTATGCCTTATTAGATCTGCTTAAGGCTTTCCTTTTTGGTAAATCTGAGAGAGTGATTTGGAAGTGATAGAAAGATCTGGTGTTAGGAGGTCATCCTCTGTAACAGCAGGATTGTTGCTGTTTGGTAGAAGGCAGCTCAACATCTAAACCTTTCCCAAGCTACTTGCCTGCCTGTCTTATACTATTCTGCATAAGGCACTTCCTCTACGAATGTCTGTTACTGCTCTAAGATTAGTAATTGTATTATTGAAGTGCTGTCATACCATTTGTATTTTGAAGTAATTTTCCTGATAAATTCCTATAAGTTACCAAATTTCATGTCTTTCTATTTTTCTTTCTGTCTCTTTCCCCATATATTCTTAATACCTTTAAGGTTACTTTTTTAGTTCTTTGACTATTTTCAAATCAGAAGCTTCATTTAATCCCTTTTCCCCTTTGCAGAAGTGAAAATTGTTTTCCATGTTACAGTTTTCTGTTGTTCTGCTGATGTTTAGGCAGATCTTTTGATTGTGTTGTACCACAGTGTTTTATTGTTTGCATTGCAGATATGATAAAAGTACTTGTTACCATGAATGGTGTTGCTTTTGGCATGTCATATCTGCTTCTCTTGTTCATATTTTTTTTTCTTTTCATTGAAGGCTCTATTTGTGCATTTAAGATTTTTTTTGACTCTTGGGATTTTTTTTATATAACCTTTTCTGGACCCCTTGTCTGCTGACTATCGAGCCGCTACCTGTGTGTTCCCAATCATTGGGGTTTAAACAGTACATGGTGCAACCATCATTCAGCCATGAAGGATGTTTCCATTTGGTCCTAACCTTGATCCTGATGGCTTAGGTGAAAATTTACCACATCACCATGGGGGCATCCTATGCAGTCCTCACGTATGTGCTCCCACACATCATCCTCATGAGGGCTATAGTCACTAACTTGGGATTGCCATACTCATGACTCTTGGTCCCATGGCCAATGCCCTTGAGCAAACATCCGCTTGCATGGGAGTAAATCATCTGACTAGATCCACAGACTCACTTCCTCTAGGATAGGTGAGCTGTTGGATCGCCTGCCCTGCTCTTCCAATGTTGGATGTCTGTACTGTATTGGGAAGTAAATACTGGTCATGGTGAGATTTGCAAGCATTTCACCCTCACCACCATGAGGGGACAAGAAGAAAACATTTCAGTATCTTTTCATGCAGCAAACTTTGCTAGTGCCAAGAAGTTTTTGACTCCCAAGTAAGCTTTGGAGTTGAGGCTGTTGACCTTGACATCCAAGCCAAGTCGCTCAGTGCCAGCAGAAGAGTCAAAGGTGTTACTGTATTTGCTGAATTTCTTAAGGCTATGATAAATATATAAACATAGTACTGAGAAGCATGACCTTCCTGTTTGTCCTCAACCTAAAAATTAGATGAAGGCTTACTCTGTTTTAATGACTGTGGTACTGTGAGTGAATTTTAATAAATTACCTGCTGAATTGATTAGGTCACTTGGCTTAACTTCTTCAACTTCTGTTACATACAAGGGAGTATCCAGATTTTATTTCCTTGAAACTGATTTCAACATGTTTGTCTTCCCCATCTATGGATAGACTACTGTAAGCTTGCAGATGCCATTGTAAAGGCTGTTCAGTGTGTTTCCTCTCTCACTTCCCCTCCCATTTCAAGGCTGCTAGAGGTATGCTTTTGGCCATTTCATTTTCTGCAGTTATTACAGTTTTCCTTACTGACACTAGCATTGTGAGAACAGTTGACCCGCAAAGAGCTGATGTCATGTAAAGCCCTGACTACAGCCAGTCAACCTGTTTTCAATTAGTGGCTCTGGTGACTGATTGAGCATCAGGGAGGGATGGGCGTGCCCATCCTGGGTAGGTGGGCATTTGTCACTGACGCTGAGCTTCTTTAGAAGAGGTGTGGTTCAAAGAAGGGAGTTGCCCTCTAACACGAAACTGATGAGCATGTAAGTTGGGGCAGGGAAGCAGGGAGGGGAAATAAAGAACCCCCAGGCAGAAGTGGAGATGGCTGCATCACCAGGATACTGTTGAGGTCCACAACTGGCCCCAATGATACTGAAGCAAGTCTGGGGGGGTGGGAGACAAGCTGGTAGACCTGACTTGGATGTGGGGCACTGGGGTCCAGGTCTACAATATGAAGTCCCAACGTGGACAAAAATAGTGCTGATGGCATCGTAGGAGTGCCTGTTGTAATTGACTGTGGTCTCTGTTGTGAAGCCATAAACTTCAGCATAACAGTTTTGATGATGATGTGTGTCCTTCCATAGATCACTGTTGCAGATTCCAAATTATTGGGTTCCGTCACCTGGATATCCATCCAGCTGGGGTACCAAAGCCAAAACCTTCCACAGAGCCACACATTTGACATATGACATAAGCCTGCAGGGCACATAAGTGGACGTTTGAGCATATATTCTCAGATTGTCTTGCCGCCAGTGTGAAGTTTCGGCTATGTGGGTAGTCGTTCATACTGTTGGTCTTAACTTTTTTGCATAAATTCCCCATTGGGACACCTTTTTGTTTTTCTCAATTGTATTGTTTATTCCTCTATTGGATATCGACTAAGAAGGGAAAGTGCAATTGCAGTAGGCATAATGTCCTTCATGGATGCATCTGCAGTCATCACAGCTGGGTTGTCCTGTCGTCAGGCAGCCCGTCAGTCGGCCGGATTCCAAAGTCCGGGTCCGGCTTCGGCTGATGTCGCTCTTCTCCCGACGTCATCTCTGTTGGTCTTCGGGTATAAAGGCATCAGCCGACGCCATTTTCCTCAGTCTTTCTTGCCGTGGCTCAAGCAGAAGCTGTTTGCAAGTGCCGGTCGGTCGGATCCAGAGATTACTTCTACGAATACTACTTCAAGACTTCTAAAGCTAAGTACCCGTTGGGGACTCTTTCTTGCCTCAGCCGATGTCAGAAAAGTTAATAATTGTTTAACCTGTGGGAAACAAATACCTCATAAAGATTTCCATTCTTACTGTCTGCCTTGTTTAGGCCCAGCCCACGCACGTAGCAGCCTGTTCAGCCTGCGCTTCTTTCAACCGAACGCTTAGGCGTCGGTCGGAGTTCGCAGAACAGTTTTTCGGTTCTGACTTTGCGTACGTTATGTCGTCGGATCCTCCGACAACACTTTCTGCCAAAAAACGCAAAGAAAAAGACCGACACTCGCGGTCCGTGGTTTCGGCCGAAACCATGCTTAAGCAAACCGCGAGTGTCTCGGTTTCGGCCGAAACCGAGAAAACTGATCAGGGTACAGCCGAATCTATACCCACAGCTGAGGCCCCTGCTACAACTCCTGAATTGGCCTCAGAATTTTTATCCACTACGGTGGCTACCACTGACTTGTCAGATACCATCCCTTTGGATGTCTCTACCCCAGCACGTGGTGCTGCTAGGCCTCCAGCAGCCATGTCCATTAAGGCCTTCGCCAGGGCTAAAGCAGCCAAGATTAAGAAAACAGTGCCTGTTAAACCACCCTCAACTAGGCCCTCTTCTAGTTCTCAGATGCTTACTTTGGCAGAAGATTTAATTTCATTAATTAGAGGATCACAATCTCACCCTGACAGGGCCTCTCAGCCCCCAGAGAAGAGACCTAGGACAGAGCCCCCTGAGCCAGTGTCCTCTGATGATTCTGCTGATGAATCAGACATAACTGACCAGCCAGAGGCCCCTTTCTCCAATTTTGAAGATTCTGATGCGGAAGAATCCATTCCAGCTGCTTCCCCTCCAGAAGAATTCTCCTTTGGGGAAACCTTACATGCCATGCGGGAGCAGTTCCAATGGCAGCAACAAGATTTTTCAGATTCCAGAAAAAGACTTAGAACCTTTCTGCACCTTCCACAGCACAGGCCCTTAGCTATACCTCCTGTTCTCTCTGTGGTAGATGATGCCTTCAACGATGTCTGCTCTGCTCCAGATTCATTACCCCCAGCCCCTGCCAAACCTGACAGATTTTACAGGGTACCAGATACCCATCATCACCTTTACAAGGCTCCACTTGCAGACCCAGAAACAATTTCCCAGGGTCCCAAGGCAGTAGTCACGACCATAGTTAAAAACCCTATTCCTTCTGAAAGGGAAGCAAGGTCATTAGATAGATGGGGTAAAAAGGTTTACACTTCAGCTACTCTCTCAGCTAGAGCTTTAAACTGTCAGTTCCACATGATACAATACCAAGAGTTTATGCTTGATCAGTTAACTAAAAAGCTAACCACTGATGAATCTCTTGACAAGAAATATGTATTAGAAATGGTAAATAACATACAACAGGTTAGTAACCATTCCTTAAAATGTGGCTATGATGCACTGGAGGCTTCATTTAGATCAGCCATGTTTCACTGAAAAACCACTTTCTAAAGGAGCAATTTGGTCATTTTCCTAAGGTTGGGTTAAAGGAAAAAACAAGTTTTTTTGGTAAAATTGCCGCATTATTTGGAAAAAAAAATTTGTTCAAACTTTAAAGATTTTTTCATTAACCCCGTTGCGAATGGCCGCCATTGGCCCTTTTCCCTTTCCCCAAAATTTTCAAACCGGAATAATTTTAGACAGAAACCATTCAGGGATGCCTACGGGAATGGAAGGTAACAAAGGAAGAAAATCCCAACTTAAAAACCCAATGACTTTCCTAACCCCACCAAAAAAATTTGCCCCCTTTTTCCGAAATTTTAACCTTATTTTCAAAGAATGGACTTACAAAGCAAGTATTTACAACAAGTCAAGTTACGGTTATAAAATTTAAGTAAAAAGGGGAAATGAAATCAAATCCAAATCAAAAAGGGCTTAAAAGTTAATGGAGTTAAACATGAGATTTGGAAAGATCCAACCAAGGAAATTTTTTGGGACTTTCTGTTAAAAAAATTTTTGGGGAAATTTAAATTCCCAATATTACATACTCATTTTTTAAAATTCAAATGTGATTAAAGAACTTTTATCTCGGGATGTTGGTTAACTTTGATCCAAAAGGAAACCCTCATTTCTTTTAAAAATTGCAGAAGATTAGATTTTTAGATCGGCATATAATTTTTTGTTTTTCCCTTTGGTAATTAGGGCCCCCAGATATTAAAAATGTGGACCCAAAATGTTGCGCTAGGGGAAACAAATTTACAACCTGGCCTGCCCTAAAGGGGGAAAAAACAACCAAAAGGGTTTAAAAAGGGGTTAAATTGCAAACATTTTATCCAATTTAATTTTTCAAAGAAAAGGTTTCCCTTTTAAATTTTCGGGGGACGGAATTGGAGTAAGACAAATGGCTTCCCAAGGGAAAAAAAGTTTTTTTTTTTGGGGTTTTTGGGTTGGGGGTTGGGTTGGGTTAGGGATCATGCAAAGGGGGGAAAGCCAGATACTTGGAGAAAACACGGGGTTAAAAAAGAATTTAGGTTCCCAAACAAAAAGCCCAGAAACGAAACCCCAACCCCTGAAAAAGGGAGTTCCTATGGGGCCCGGCTGCCTTTCCCCGGTCCCTTTTCCCCCAAATTCCAAAAACCCGCCCCCAAAACTCAACCGGGAGGGGCCACTCTGGAAATGCCAAATTGTGGCTGGGCCCCTTTTTTTGGAAACCCCTAAAGAAATTTGGAAGTAAAACGGGGTTTAAAGTTAAACCTTTTAAAGAGGGTTGTGTAAGGCAGCAACACCAAACCTTGTACTTCCCATCATTCTCAAAACCCCCCCCAATGCTTTACTGCCTGATTAGAAAATTTTTTATTTTTTTGGGTGGGGAAGATGTTAAATTCTCAGATGATGTGATGCTTGACCCATAGGTTTAAACATTCATGTGATTAAAGTAAGGCTTGTGTAGTACTTTTCAGATGTTTAGTACATTACTGTTGATGCCAATAACAGCAGATCAGATCATTTCTGATAAATAAAGTTTTAATATGCAGAATGAGGTTAGTGAAATGTTATATATGCTGCCTGTATTGAAACCTGTTTTTGAATATTTTCTGGCTTAGGTGGTGAAATATTGGCCAGAAATTGGAAAATGTGGATTCCTAGTGTGGCGCTATCTGTTAAGACGTGATGATACAGAGCCTGCCCCTTGGACACCTGAAGGAATTGAACGATCCAAAAAGTTGGGTCTGACAGTGCAGGTTGGACAATGAGGCAATACACTTTATCTTAGTTTTAATTTTCTTGTAGAAAATGTTTGACCTTTAATTTTATTTTTCATTTGATAACTGGCTAAGTGGGTTAGTCCTAAGACACAATCTGGGCTCCCAAGTGAAAGGAGGTGTGTGTGTGTGTGTGTGTGTGTGTGTGTGTGTGTGTGTGTGTGTGTGTGTGTGTGTGTGTGTGTGTGTGTGTGTGGTGTAGATGATCAAGTAGCAGAAGGTGGGAAGAAGGCAGAGTACTCGGAGAACTCACACAGACATGATGAGAACATGTAGAGTTCACAAACTGATTGTCCATTGTGGACTGAACCCTGGCACTCTGAGGAATAGAGCTTATCTATGAGTCACCTTGCTGCCTTTTTCTCTTCTGTGATGTCGTCTCCCCCTCCCACTCCATCATGCTGTTTTTCTGGGATAAATCATCCAAGCAGTAGTTCCAGCTTTACTTTGTATGCCTTATTAGATCTGCTTAAGGCTTTCCTTTTTGGTAAATCTGAGAGAGTGATTTGGAAGTGATAGAAAGATCTGGTGTTAGGAGGTCATCCTCTGTAACAGCAGGATTGTTGCTGTTTGGTAGAAGGCAGCTCAACATCTAAACCTTTCCCAAGCTACTTGCCTGCCTGTCTTATACTATTCTGCATAAGGCACTTCCTCTACGAATGTCTGTTACTGCTCTAAGATTAGTAATTGTATTATTGAAGTGCTGTCATACCATTTGTATTTTGAAGTAATTTTCCTGATAAATTCCTATAAGTTACCAAATTTCATGTCTTTCTATTTTTCTTTCTGTCTCTTTCCCCATATATTCTTAATACCTTTAAGGTTACTTTTTTAGTTCTTTGACTATTTTCAAATCAGAAGCTTCATTTAATCCCTTTTCCCCTTTGCAGAAGTGAAAATTGTTTTCCATGTTACAGTTTTCTGTTGTTCTGCTGATGTTTAGGCAGATCTTTTGATTGTGTTGTACCACAGTGTTTTATTGTTTGCATTGCAGATATGATAAAAGTACTTGTTACCATGAATGGTGTTGCTTTTGGCATGTCATATCTGCTTCTCTTGTTCATATTTTTTTTTCTTTCATTGAAGGCTCTATTTGTGCATTTAAGATTTTTTTGACTCTTGGGATTTTTTATATAACCTTTTCTGGACCCCTTGTCTGCTGACTATCGAGCCGCTACCTGTGTGTTCCCAATCATTGGGGTTTAAACAGTACATGGTGCAACCATCATTCAGCCATGAAGGATGTTTCCATTTGGTCCTAACCTTGATCCTGATGGCTTAGGTGAAAATTTACCACATCACCATGGGGGCATCCTATGCAGTCCTCACGTATGTGCTCCCACACATCATCCTCATGAGGGCTATAGTCACTAACTTGGGATTGCCATACTCATGACTCTTGGTCCCATGGCTAATGCCCTTGAGCAAACATCCGCTTGCATGGGAGTAAATCATCTGACTAGATCCACAGACTCACTTCCTCTAGGATAGGTGAGCTGTTGGATCGCCTGCCCTGCTCTTCCAATGTTGGATGTCTGTACTGTATTGGGGAAGTAAATACTGGTCATGGTGAGATTTGCAAGCATTTCACCTCACCACCATGAGGGACAAGAAGAAAACATTTCAGTATCTTTTCATGCAGCAAACTTTGCTAGTGCCAAGAAGTTTTTGACTCCCAAGTAAGCTTTGGAGTTGAGGCTGTTGACCTTGACATCCAAGCCAAGTCGCTCAGTGCCAGCAGAAGAGTCAAAGGTGTTACTGTATTTGCTGAATTTCTTAAGGCTATGATAAATATATAAACATAGTACTGAGAAGCATGACCTTCCTGTTTGTCCTCAACCTAAAAATTAGATGAAGGCTTACTCTGTTTTAATGACTGTGGTACTGTGAGTGAATTTTAATAAATTACCTGCTGAATTGATTAGGTCACTTGGCTTAACTTCTTCAACTTCTGTTACATACAAGGGAGTATCCAGATTTTATTTCCTTGAAACTGATTTCAACATGTTTGTCTTCCCCATCTATGGATAGACTACTGTAAGCTTTTCTGCAGATGCCATTGTAAAGGCTGTTCAGTGTGTTTCCTCTCTCACTTCCTCCCATTTCAAGGCTGCTAGAGGTATGCTTTTGGCCATTTCATTTTCTGCAGTTATTACAGTTTTCCTTACTGACACTAGCATTGTGAGAACAGTTGACCCGCAAAGAGCTGATGTCATGTAAAGCCCTGACTACAGCCAGTCAACCTGTTTTCAATTAGTGGCTCTGGTGACTGATTGAGCATCAGGGAGGGATGGGCGTGCCCATCCTGGGTAGGTGGGCATTTGTCACTGACGCTGAGCTTCTTTAGAAGAGGTGTGGTTCAAAGAAGGGAGTTGCCCTCTAACACGAAACTGATGAGCATGTAAGTTGGGGCAGGGAAGCAGGGAGGGGAAATAAAGAACCCCCAGGCAGAAGTGGAGATGGCTGCATCACCAGGATACTGTTGAGGTCCACAACTGGCCCCAATGATACTGAAGCAAGTCTGGGGGGGTGGGAGACAAGCTGGTAGACCTGACTTGGATGTGGGGCACTGGGGTCCAGGTCTACAATATGAAGTCCCAACGTGGACAAAAATAGTGCTGATGGCATCGTAGGAGTGCCTGTTGTAATTGACTGTGGTCTCTGTTGTGAAGCCATAAACTTCAGCATAACAGTTTTGATGATGATGTGTGTCCTTCCATAGATCACTGTTGCAGATTCCAAATTATTGGGTTCCGTCACCTGGATATCCATCCAGCTGGGGTACCAAAGCCAAAACCTTCCACAGAGCCACACATTTGACATATGACATAAGCCTGCAGGGCACATAAGTGGACGTTTGAGCATATATTCTCAGATTGTCTTGCCGCCAGTGTGAAGTTTCGGCTATGTGGGTAGTCGTTCATACTGTTGGTCTTAACTTTTTTGCATAAATTCCCCATTGGGACACCTTTTTGTTTTTCTCAATTGTATTGTTTATTCCTCTATTGGATATCGACTAAGAAGGGAAAGTGCAATTGCAGTAGGCATATTCCTCACGTAGATCTCCACTCCCAGTGCCTTTTCTGTTTAGGTGCAGAGCAAGACAACAAATATGTATGATCTGTCAGTCTTTTGTTCCAAAGACCCTAAGGATTCTACTTACGTGTCTTAAGTCCTACATAAAAACTCTGTACTTAAATTCCTTGCCCAAGCAAAGATGGTGGAATCTTTGACTCCCCAACATCCTGCCCATTCAGAATAAAAAGTTTGAATCCTAGGCTTGATGTTACAACTGCCCAGTCTGACTCTGACCTGGATGTCCCCATAGAGGTGTCAGAACCTGCTGTATACCCAACACATGCTCAGACTCCTGCTATCACAACCCCGACAATAACTGGTATGGCATCTGAGTTTCACTTGTGTGAAATCACTGAAGCTACCGGTAATAGTGAAAAGGAGAGACCCCACTTAGTTATTTCTGAAGGCCCCAAAGACTCGACTCCAATCCTGCTTTAGAGAGGAAATTCCTGGGTTGCTCATCAAGGTTCATCTGAGGTCAGATCCTTCGCTGTTTGTCAAAGTGGATGTTGCACCAAGAAAATAGAAACAAAAAACTAAAAATGCTCCTTCCTCCCAGATGTTGAAAGAAAAGGAGTGGATGGATTTCTCACAAGGCCTTTTTAAGGCCATATTGGCACTCTGGCTATCGTCCTTGTCAGGGCCTGCTACTAAGAGATGATTAGACACTTTTGAAGATGAAGAGGATGAGTCTGACTCAGATGAGCACTCTATAGCCTATTCATCCCTTTCCACTCACTAGGTCAAGTGGTCTCGGATGATGAAGATTCCCTTTTTCTGACTCCCCTGTTGAAGAAGCTTCTTTGGGGAAACTATTGCCAATATAACAAGTATTTTGAGTGGGAATCTGAATAGTTCAGCAGAGCTAGTACAACATCCTGGCAGTTGATACCCCTGCTTCTGTACCTGTTGTTCTGGTGGCATTCTTGGATGCCTTTGCATCCACGTCTACCGCACCAGACTCCCATCTTCCATCACCTAAAAGGCTTCATAGGTACAAGGTGCCTGAGGACTCTAAACCTGTGTACAAAAGTCCTGTTGCAGACCATTTTGTGTTTTCCATGTCAATAGACAAGCCTAAGTTACTGCCTACTGCCAATGCTGTTTCTTCAAATAATGACAGAGGGGATGGGGACAGATTGCAGATAAAAAAACATTTATATGTCTTTCACGCTGAAGTTTAGAG